>NW_015172661.1:119693-131960 GCF_001447785.1 Gekko japonicus | reverse complement strand
TTTTTTGATATAGATTTTTTAAATCCACAACTATGTAGTCCATCATCAGGATTTGAAGATTCTAATTTTATCACTTTCATTTCTATCTCTCTTTTGGTCTAACAGCTGCTGCCCCTCCTTCCTAATCACTTCTGGTGCTTTCTTCTCAGACCTCTTCTCTTCTGCTGTCTCCCTAAAACGGCAAAGTTTCTGTCCATTAAACTAGCTTAGATTTAGCAAGCAGATTGGTGCAATGTGTCTAGAAACATCATTTGGACATTCGGCACTACAGCAACTAACAGAGTCAGCATTGATAAGAGAATAAATGTAGTGATGTTGTTGTAGAATGATTTAGGGAAGCCTCAGATCTTTTCTTCTATGAAAGGAAAAAAACCCAGGGGAACTCTATTTCCATAACAAATGTATGTGAGTGTATATTGGTGCTCAGTTTTCTCATAGTCCTAACTAGATTTCTTGTGACAAATCCATGATCAGAATTATTCTTGTTTTTAAAAAGTTTTGATGATTAGGGAAGGGGCACTGGAGAAGAGGGAGGTTAACATTTTGATCAGAGGTTTCTTCTGTGATTTAAATAGATGCTTCAAAGTTCCAATTCAGTGTCCATCTGAAGATGAGATGGGACATAAGCTCGAAAAACATTAATGAATGTAGGTTCTCTTATCTGTATTTAAGACTCTACTTCATAGATCAGTTAAGCTTTTCATTAAATGCTTTTGGTCTGAGACTTCACCTCAGCCATGTCACCCCTTGTATTGGGTAATTAATTTGTATGAATTAATTTAAATTTTATAACACATGAATTCTCTTGTTTTCATCATTCTTAGTTGTTGGCATGGAAATATTGTCCAGTGTATTTCTTTCTCTTTATGGGTGTTTCTTGTTAAACACTGCTCTTCAAAAAATGGAACAAAGTTTACCATAACATCAAATTTAAAATAGTAAAACTGGAAACTATTTGCTGGAGTCCCAAGATCTCATGCTTATAAAAGGTATCAACTATTTCCAAGGTAAACAAATCTCAGGTGTGGAAATGTGGTCACCCATGACTTGGTTTAAATTTAAAGCATAAAATAAAATATTCAAATCCTGCCAGCACATTCCAGAGAAGCAAAAACTGTATGCATGTGTGGGGGGGGGGGGGGGGATCTAGTGAGAGCTTCCTTTTGTAAGTTTCACTTCACCAATCTACCAGTGGCATATCTCACAAAATGGCATACTCCAGAAATCAAGAATATTTCATAAGCCTCTATAGTCAGACATTCTTCTGAGCATAATTGCAGTCTAGCTGTTTGCTCGCATCAAGCCATCAAAGAATTCCACACTGCAAGTTATTTGCATTACCAGACCTTATATGAAGGGGAAGAGTGCTAAGGGTGGGGGAAGAAATGAGAGATGTCTTCTGTTTTCACTACTGCGCAGATAGCTATTGAAGGAAGTCACCGTCTGGTACAGGCAAATCCGTGTGAAGAAAAATGCCATGCTAGGAAATCTCCTGGCACAGGACCATTGAGATAAATGCATAACATGAAATCTGTAATTCATGTAGCTCTGATACTTGCAAAGATAGAGTTGAATGGTACCTCAAAGATCATCTGTCATAATTTCCTACAGTAGAAATATTTGCTAAAATGAAAGCATCCCTCATTCCCAGGTAGGGCTACCATATATATAAACTCAAAACGTGCTGCAAATGTGGAGCAAGTGACATCAAATGAGTTATGCAGGATCATGATCTTGTTGAGATGACCATGCTTAACAATTACTGGTACATACTGTGTTAGAAGTCCTGACATGGTGTTATGTATGCGGACTGCCACCAGGGGTCCGCGGCTAAAGCACGAGCTTGGTCCCCAAACACAAAGGGGACCTAGGATCCTAGTCCACCTTGAGTCCACCAATAGCAGCAATTTCCTTGGCGGGAAATTCAAACCCTTCAGTGGGAACATAGGTATGCCGGATGGAGTGTATATAGTTGGCCTTGCAGGGCCGTTTTGCCTTGTCTTGTTGTGAAGTACAATAAACGCATCTGAACGCATGTTGTAGTCCGAGTCCTCCATGTGGCGAACCCAGTACTTTACAGATAGCTAGAGATGCCAGCCTCCAGGTGGGAATTTGGTATCCCCTGGAACTACAGCTCATCTCCAGACTACAGAGATCAGTTCCCTGGGGAAAAAATGGTTGCTTTGGAGGATGGACTCTGTGCCATTGTGTCCCACTGAGATCCCTGTCCTCCCCAGGCTCCATCCCCAAATCTCCAGGAGTTTCTGTACCTGGATCTGTCAACCTAACCTCCCCTCCTCCCACCAGTGGCCAGGGGGGACCTGGCCCTATGAATGGCCCAGGCTAGCCCAATCTGGTCAGATCTCAGAAGCTAAGCTGGATCAGCCCTGATTAGTAATTGGATGGGAGGCCACCAAGGATGTCCAAGGTTGCGACACAGGGCAATGGCAAACCACCTCTCTTGCCTTGAAATCCTTATGGGGTCATCATAAATTGGCAGCAACTTTATGGACTTTTCCACCACTATTGTGTTAGAATGTTCAAAGTATTTTATATATATTTCCTCATCAATCTTTACAGTCTTGTAATTCAAGTCACATTTCTACTATTTTTCAATTGTTTCTGGGGGACTGAGGACTAGTTGCTTGTCTAAAGTTCATAGTAGAGGCCAGATTAATCACACATTTTCCACTTTGCAGCTCTTAGCCAGTTTGCAGTCCAATAGCTTCTCTAGGAGTTATTGTACCATATTTGACATTTAGAGAAAAAGAGAGTGATATGGCTCTTGAACTTGAAAAAGCTTCCTTCTTAAAAGTCTTCTAATAGAGACAGACTTCTTATTTGGAGAAAGACTTTCTTTATTGTCCATTGAAGAACAACTTGGAAGAAGGTACTTACAGAATCCAATTTAGAAAAATGGAGGCATAGCCTTGGATGTCTGTGGAAAAACATGTTGGGTTAGAAAACTAAACAAGAATCCCTTGCTAGGTCTCAACTGGTAAGGGTTATTGATATGAGGAGAGCATTCCAAAATGCATTCCCACATGCATTCTGAAGTAATACAATCCCCAATTATTTTGTTCCCTAAAACTTGCAGCACTGGCAAATCTGCTTTATAACGGAGCATTCCTCACTGCAAAGAGATCTGGGGAGTATTCCTGACTCACTGAAGTTAGTGGAAGTTATGCAATCAAATTGTGAGTGATATAGATCATGCCTTTATCATAGTTTGCCCTCCTTTGCAACCAGATGGACAGAAGCAGCCTTCTGTGGATATTCCCATGCTGGATCAGTAACTGTGTTCAAATGGATGTTATGTGCAGAGGTGTCAGAGCTGGATAATCATATCTACTATTCTGCACTTTGCATGCAGTTCCGACTGATGACCAAGCACCACAAATGCAGGGCTGAACAGATGAATGGCACTCTTTGCTTGTGTAAAGAAACATGGAAGAAGTGTCCACCCCCCTTTAAAAATTCCAAGTCAATTCAAATTATCTGACCTAAAAATATGAACATCTGATAGGCAAGGTATTGCCAACAAAGTCTGCACATGAAGCATGCACACAGCATAGCACACTATTGCATACAGCCTATCTGGATCAGGGTCACTGACATTAATTCATGCATCTATATCTACACATATCTGGCCAATCTGCACCTTAATTGTTGCAGAAGAGGCATGTCCTCCTCTCAAAACAGAACTGTTCCTTTTCTTTGGCTGACAGTCCCACACATGTTTTCTCACTTAAACTTTGCCTCATTTGGCTTTTGTTGCTTTATGTAGCCTTTTAAATTATTGCAAGTGGAAAAATGCAGCTGTTAGCAAGATTTCCTAAAACATTCATGGAATTAATTATCCAGGCATTACTCTCAAGGACCTTAATGTAGCTAAAGGAGCAATACTACCAAGAGAAGTTTTAGTGCAACCAAATGCAAAATAAAGATGCAACCATGTATCAAGTCCTGATGGGGTTTTTTTTAATCCTTTGACTAAGGTGATTATTTTAAGTACATCATCACTGGGATGCATAGACTCTGGGATGCATAGACTCTGTAAAGATAACTATTCATCTGGGGGAGAGTATCTGCTTTGCATGCCGAAGTTCCCTGGTTCAATCACTAGGTGGTCTGCTTCTCTATTGATTCTGGGAGTTTAGGAGTCCTAAAACAGTTTCTTCTTCAAGTGGTGTAAAAATATCGCTTCCATGATTTCCCATCTCGTGTTCCTCTTCTGCTGTTCCATCTTCTTCTATTATAGTCCAGACCATCCACAAAGTGTCGATTGTTTCTACAAAAACAAAGTCAATTTTTGTATATTAGCCTCTTTATAAAATGTCTTTTAGTAGGTCTCACAAGGATTTCACCCGGCAGAATAATGTTCTTAATATATTGTAGATACATTCCATAGAGCATATCCCACTTATATAAAATCCGCTTTAAATCTGTTACCGGTTCCATAGCCTTGCTCGATACTGTTTCCAAATTTTTCCCATCGTTCTTGGAGCTTTGCTCTGTTTTGCTGGTAGCTTCTTTTAGATGGTTTTGTAATATCTCCAAATTAAAATTTAATGAAGTCAGGTGGTCCAGCAGAGGGCATAGTCGAGCTGTTAACATGGTTGGGATGTCTGTATTTCCTTCCGTTCTCGTGACCGTAGCAGCAAAATTAGCATTTCCTGAAGAAGATTTCGATTTTAGTGCCATTTTTTCCCTCCTGTCACCGCTTTTGTTTACTTTTAGTGAAAAGTTCCAAAAGTCTCTCTGACTTATAAAAATGATTGGGTTTTCCTTGGTCACACTCTACCCCAGTTAATTAGGGCTGAGCTTTTAGTTCCCTTCTTTCGCTTTTTAGTTAAAAAGCCTTTCCTTTTTGCCGGGTGGAATTCCCCCCCCCCCCCCCCGCTTCACATGAGGGGGACAAGAACGTTTGAACAATTTGATGTTTATCTTGTTTTAACTGCTCAGAACTCACAGTTCATCGGAATTCTTCCATCAGGTAAGTGAAATCGCTTGACCATCTGCTCGCTTGTCCCGGCGTGCAAGTCTAGCACCATTGTTGGTCTATGACAGTGGGACCTTCGGAGCAAAGGGGAGCCTCGATTCCTTGGCTCATTGCCTTGGAAGAGGCAGCCCTCATGCTCCATGGCTGGGGGCCCCCTACGAGGGCCCCGGGGGTCCGGAATCATCCAGGACCCCTCCCTACTGCCATATCACGGGATGCGTCTCTCGGAGCTCTGAAGGGATGCGCCCGCCATTCAATTCGCCAAGAACAGAAGTCAGCACTACACAAATATTTCAATAAATAAAAATCAACCTTGGGTGGAAAAAATACACATCTATAAAGCAGATTGAAAATAAAAAATATATATTAAATGATCGCCAAGAGTCAGACATGACTGAATGGCTAACAACAAGAACATTAAATGACCATCCTTAGTTTGCAATCTTAGATCTACAATAACCGAAGATATCTATTGTACAGTGGGCACAGTGAAGGTTGGCCACCATCAGGAAGAAGGTCCACTAAGAAAAAAAGGGTTAAAAATAGGGTTCAGTCCTGGCTTTGCTTACCCAAGCAAACTTGACAGTTGAACACAAAATAGTGTTATCTATTTAAATGTGCTGCAAAGGCTAAAAATCTTATGGTTCATTGTTGTGAGATATACTGTTGGAAAATCTGTTTGTCTTATTGTGCCAATTATCGCTAGTGAACAGAATAACTGAAATCTCTTCCACATCAAAGAATTGTCCCCTTCTGAACTTCCAATTCAAACCTTCAAGTGGCTAAGTTGTATTTTGCTTTTCATTGTATTATTGTAAGTGCCACAATTTTCACAAGATATATAATGTCAATGTAATATAAAGAACTTAAGTGTATGGCTCTCTTATACAGGGCAATTATTAGCCAGGGATCCTGGCTTGGATCCAACTACCGGTGTGATATTCCTTATGTGCAGCAATGCATTCTCACCCCCTTCCTTATAGCCTTGTGGTAGCTATTGTGATGTAGTGATTAGGGTTAGGAAGAGTTAACATATCCCTGTTGCCTAGGCAAGTGGTTCCTTCCTTGCTGTACTCTAAAATCATGTAGTACTACATTACCATAAGTGACCAGATGCTCATATCAATTCAATGCACATCCATATAAAGACAATGCATTACCCACCCATACTGTGTTACCATCAAGAAGATGTGCTTTTGGTTGTATATGTGAATGTGCATAGATGAAGATCTATGCAATGTTGGTCGCTAATGGAAAGAACTGCAGAAGCATAACTTTCTTGTTTTCTCCTTTGTTCAGGAATCCCACAGGCTGCGGTCACACACACTAAACAATCCGCTTTCAATCCACTTTCAGTGCATTTTCCAACTGGATTTTACTGTGTGAACTGGCAAAATCCAGTTGGAAAGTGCATTTAAAGTGGACTGAAAGTGGATTATTTAGTATGTGTGTCCACAACCTCAGTGTCCCAAAAACCTCTGCAAAGGTTAGCCCCCCCCAAAAAAGTACCATGTGGTTCATGGGCTTTTAAGAAGAGAAAATCAGGCTAGATCACTCCTCCCTAGAGCAGACAACTCCAACTTGAGAAATTCCCAAATCTCTGCACCTTTGTGGTCAAGTTCCTCTGCTTGTGAAAAGGAGCAATTTCCTGAGCTGCATGTCATTTTGTTGAGAAAAGTCTTCAGATTTTCAGGGTGAGTGGGAGGCTCCAGTGGGAAAGTGAAGATCTATACTGGCAGCCTTCTTCCATTTGAAATGACACTGCTGCTCTAACAGCGTTTTGATGAGACATAGCTAGGGAGGTTCTTTTTCTTTTCTTTTCTCTTTTCTTTTTCTATCTTCTTCTCTTTTTTTTGCTGCATTGAGTCTCCAGATGGGGAGAAAAGAGGAGTATAAATACCTAAATAACTAAATAAAAATAAAGGTTCCATTTGTTGTGCTCTCACTTGGTCTAACTAGACCCTTGACATCTGGGGCATGTTGCTTCTTTCTCCCAACATCTGACCAATTATGAATACTTTTGCAAAAGGTGTGAAAAGTTACCAGTGGGAAGCATCATATTTCAGAGGTCCATGACATAACTTTCCCCATTTTAGTTCATCATTAATTCCACCATTTGAGACTTGGTTTGCCAGTTGGTTTTCTACAGAAAGGACTGTTAGATAATTGTTTTCATCACAGAATTTTATGCATGAACTGAACCATTATATTTTGGGAAATGAAAAACCACATCCAAAGTTGGAAAAGAATAAACAAATGGAAACACAGACTTTGGAATTACAGCAAACAATCTAGTCTGCTGGAGTTCTGCATGTGCTATAATTTTTTTAATGATTATTTTATGCAATTTTTTTGGGGTAAAATACTTCTGAAGTATGACAATAGAAATGGCCAGCTGGCTGCTAACCACAGCAACATACTTTACTGATTCATCAACAGAAAGACCATTAAAGGCAGATGGCATTTTTTGGTTGTTGTTGGGTCCCAAACGAGGTCTTATCAAAGAAAGCTACAGATCAGGTGTAGCAACTAGGACTTGATGAACCATTTGCAAGTAGCCCACTGTGTGTTGGAAGCCATATATAAATTAAAGTAAAAGCTCACAAATGAAATATCGGTCCTTTAGTGTGACCTTATAAATAACTACCAACTGCCATAAAATGTTTTCCTATGTACAACATAGGAAAATACAAAAGCATTTGCAAATGAAGCTCTGGACTTGTTTCACACACTTTTGGATAGCTGATTTAACGTTAATAATATTGCAATATTTGCAACTGATGTGCTCAGAAAGCAAAGTTACCCTGTGTTAAAGTTAAGTCCCCACCCTATACTGTTAGCTCATTTGTTCCCAAAGCCCTCCAAAACATAACAGGTACTGCTGGCTGCTAATAACAGACTTCCCATTCTGCCCCATGGGATCAGAATGCTATATATACACTCAGCTCAGCTCCACACCCTCTCCTCTGTTCGGCTGTTGGCAGTTACACAGAGAGGGAGGGACTTGATAAAACCAGACAAGCAGAGCACATTCCCTTCTGATTGTGAACTCCTCTCCTCTGCTGGCGTTTGGGGATCTTAGGTAGAATCAGGGCTCCGAGTAACCCCATCTCTCTGCTCACACCAAGCAGAGTGAGATGGGGTTGCTTAGTG
Organism: Gekko japonicus; assembly: GCF_001447785.1. Lineage (NCBI taxonomy): Eukaryota > Metazoa > Chordata > Lepidosauria > Squamata > Gekkonidae > Gekko > Gekko japonicus. The sequence goes on along the minus strand of NW_015172661.1, from coordinate 123,805 downwards.
CCTCTGAATGTGGAGGTTCCCCTCAGTCACCAGCCTCCATTAATCTATATAATCCCTTTTTAAAGCTGTTTACTCCTTTCGCCATCACTACTTCCTCTGACAGAGAACACATTTCAATCACTCTCTGTGTAAAGTAGTATTTCCTTTTGTCTGTCCTGAAACTACTGTCCATCAGCTTCATTGGATGCCCTTGAGTTTTAGTATTTTGAGAGAGAGAGAAAATTATCTTGGTCAGCTCTCTCCACCCCATGCATAAATCTCTATCATGTCCCTCCTTAGTCATCTCTTTTCTTAAGCTGAAAAGACCCAAACTCTTCAGCCTTTCCTTATCAGGTATGTGCTCCAACCCCCTAATCATCTTGGCTGCCGTCCTCTCTACTTCTATCAGCTCTAAGAACATAAGAGAAGCCAATGTTGGATCAGGCCAGTGGCCCATCCAGTCCAACACTCTGTCACACAGTGGCCAAAAATACCAAGTGCCATCAGGAGGTCCAGCAGTGGGGCCAGGACACTAGAAGCCCTCCCACTGTTGTCCCCCCCCCCCAAGCACCAAGAATACAGAGCATCACTTGCCCCAGACCGAGAGTTCCTATCTATACCTTGTGGCTAATAGCCACTGATGGACCTCTGTTTATCTAATTCCCTCTTGAAGCCAACCATTCCTATAGCCGCTACCACCTCCCGTGGCAGTGAATTCCATGTGTTAATCACTCTTTGGGTGAAGAAGTACTTCCATTTATCCATTCTAACCTGACTGCTCAGCAATTTCATTGAGTTCCCATGAGTTCTTGTGTTGTGAGAAAAGGAGAAAAGTACTTCTTTCTCTACCTGCTCTATCCCATGCATAATCTTATAAACCTCAATCATATCACCTCTCAGTCATCATTTCTCCAAGCTAAAGAGCCCCAAGGTCTTTAACCTTTCTTCAAAGGGAAGTGTTCCAACCTTTTCTGTGCTTTTTCCAATGCTATAATATCCTTTTTGAAGTGTGGTGACCAAAACTCTACACAGTATTCAAAATGAGGTTGCACCATTGATTTATACAGGGACATTATGATACTGGCTGATTTGTTTTCGGTTCCCTTCCTAATAATCCCCAGCATAGCGTTGGCCTTTTTTATTGCAGTCACACACTGTCAACATTTTCAGTGAGCTAACTACTACGAACCAAAGATCTCCCTCTTGGTCAGTTTCTGCCAGTTTGGACCCCATCGACGTGTATTAATAGTTAGGATTTTTTCCTCCAATGTGCATCACTTTGCACTTGGCCACACTGAACCCCATTTGCCATGTTGACGCCCAGTCATCCATCCTTGACAGATCCTTTAGGAGTGCCTCACAATCCTCCCTGCTTTTCACCACCCTGAACAATTTCATGTCATCTGCAAATTTAGCCACTTTACTGCTTACTCCCAACTCCAAATAATTAATGAACAAGTTAAAAAGCATCAGACGGAGTACTGATCCCTGCGGTACCCCACTGCTTACCACCCTTCACTGAGAGATTTCCCATTTATACTCACTCTCTGTTTTGTATTAATTAGCCAGGTTTTGATCCACAAAAGGACTTGTCCATTTATCCTGTGACTAATGAGCTTACTTAGGAGCCTTTGATGAGGAACTTTATTAAAAGCTTTCTGGAAGTCAAGGTAAACATCATCTATTGGGTCCCCCTTGTCCACATGTTTGTTCACCCCCTCAAAGAACACTAACAGGTTACTGAGACAAGATCTTCCCTTACAGAACCCATGCTTAGTCTGCCGAAATAGTTTTTGTTCATCAATGTGCCTACTAATTCTTTCCTTAATAACAGTTTCTACCAATTTACCCAGTATTGACATCAGACTGACTGGTCTGTAATTTCCGGGATCTCCTCTGGAACCCTTTTTAAAGATGGGAGTGACATTAGCTACCTTCCAGTCCTCAGAAATGGAGGCAGACTTTAATGAAAGATTAAATATTTTTGTCAGGAGAGCCACGTTCACATCTGAGTTCTTTCAGAATTCTTGGATGTATGCCATCTGGGCATGGTGATTTATGAGTTTTTAAGTTGTCTATCAGTTGTAGGACCTCCTCTCTCGTCACCTCAATCTGACTCAGGTTTTTCAACACCCTCCGAAATCAGTGGTTCTGGAGTGAGCAAGCACTTCTCATCTTCCACAGTGAAGACAGAGGCAAAAAATGCATTCAGCTTCTCAGCCATTTCCCTATCATCCTTCAGTACTCCTTTTACCCCTTGGTCATTTAAGGGTCCCAGTGCCTCCCTGGCTGGTTTCCTGCTTCAAATGTATTTAAAGAAAGTTTTATTGCTGGTCTTTATGTTTTTTTGCTATATGCTCCTCATATTCCTTTTTTGCCTGCTTGATCACAGACTTGCATTTTATTTGCCACATCCTGTGTTCCCTTTTATGAGCCTCACTGAAACTAGCTTTCCACCACTTAAAGGAATCCTTCTTACCTTTTACAGCTTCCATTACTTTGTTTGTTAACTATGCAGGCTTTTTCCTATACTTATTTGTGCCTTTTCTAACCTGTGGTATATATATTTTTCTGAGCTTCTAAGACTGTAGTTTTAAATAATCTCCAAGCTTCCCCAATGGTTTTGACCCTTTCTACTTTTCCTTTCAGTTTCTTCCTCACATGTCTCCTCATATCAGAGAAGATACCCCTTTTAAAGTTAAAAGTGGTTGTGTCAGTCTTTTTGGGCAACTCCCTATTTATACAAATGTTGAACTCAATAACATTATGGACACTGTTCCCAAGTGCTACCATCACTTTTACATCTCTCTCCAGGTCTTGGGCATTACTTAGGACCAAATCCAGGACCATCTGCTCCATAGCACAGTCATTGAGAGTGTCTACAAACTCATTCTCTTTTTCATGACTAGAACACATATTGAGCCAATCAATGTGTGGGTAGTTCAAATCACCTATTATGACACAGTTATTTCATCTAGCCGCTATCTTTAATTCATTCATCATTTTATAATCCTCCTCTATCTTTTGATCTGGTGGGCGATAACAAACTCCCATTGTTCCTTCTGGGCCTACTATTTCAACCCATAGTATTTCCAAAAGCAAATCCAATTCACTTACCCTCTCAATCTTACTGGACTGTATATCCTCTCTGACATACAGAGCCACCCCACCTCTAACCCTTCTCCCCCATCCTTCTGATATAATTTATAATGAGGAATCACTGTATCCCACTGATTTTCCTCATCCCACCAAGTTTCTGAAATACTCACAATGTCTACTACTTCCCAACACCAAGCATTCCAACTCCCTGATTTTACCTTGGACACTTCTAGCATTTGTATATAAACACCTATAATTCCCCATACATGTTAAGCCTGCAACCTTCCTTTTGCTGCCTTGAGAACTCGCCAGGCAGTCCATATCATTAGCCACAGTCTCAGTGGACAATTCTAATCCATTTCCCTGTAGAAAATTAACAGCTATCACTTCACCTCTTTTAGATGAGCCATCCCGAACCAGAGACTTTTCATCTCCTGTCAACTTTCCACCAATACTCAGTTTAAAACTGCTCTGCCATCTTTTTGATTTTAAGTGCCAGCAACCTGGTTCCTTCTCAGGACAAGTGGAGACCATCTCTTTTGTACAGCTCCCTCTTGTTCCAAAAAGCATCCCAGTGCCTAACAAACTTGAACCCTTCCCCCCACACCATCGTCTCATCCACACATCAAAACTCCTGATCTGTGCTTGTCTCTCTGGCCCTGCATGTAGAACAGGTAGCACTTCTGAGAAGGCTACCTTGGAGGGCCTGGCCTTGAGTTTCCTGCCTAGCAGTCTAAATTTTTCCTCCAGGACCCCATGACTGCATTTCCCCACATCGTTGATGCCAACGTGTACCACGACCACTGGCTCCTCCCCAGCACTATCTACCAGCCTATCTAGAACATGCGTAATGTCAGTTCTGGTTATGGCTGCGCGCCTGGTGACCGATTCTCGGGTGAGCTCCCGGAATCGGATCGCCCACACGCTGCCTGGAGGGGTCCCGCAATCGCGGAGACTCTAAGGAGCCTTTGTTAAAGGGCTCCGAACCAGGGGGTGCATTTGGGAGACTGGGGGTAGCCTCTTGCCGGCACGAA
>NW_015172661.1:108520-119168 GCF_001447785.1 Gekko japonicus | reverse complement strand
TCTCCCAGATTAGAGTCCACGCTCCTCACCACTACATCGAAACTGGCTCTCAGACATGGATTTGGCCTATCGGGCCTATTCCAACTTTACAAGGAAAAATAAATTGCCAGCAGAAGTGGTGGTGAAATTTTCAAAACAGCGTCTCAGGGATCAGATTTTAAAGTCAACATCAGCAACACCCCTGAAAATCGGGGATCAACAGATCAGAATTTTGAAAGATGTTCCATTTGAAATCAGAATGAAAAGAAAGGAATATAAAGGACTGACCACCTTCTTACAAAAACACCAAACGACTTACAAATGGTTGATACCAGAAGGACTGGTTTTCAAGTTTAATGATAAAAGAGAGAAGATTGACTCCATCTTCAAGGCTCAAGATTTTTTGAAAAAGCATGTCAGCAAAGAAGAAGGTGCAGAGCTAGCCAAATGGATGTCGGCGTTAAGCGTAGAAGACAGCAGCTCGGAAGGAGAGGTGAAAGACGAGGAAGGAGGAGGAGCGTCGGGTTCAAAATACAACCTGAGAGGGAAAAGTGGGAAAAACTCTAAAGCTTAAAAACTGCTATTTTTCTTTTTTCATTGGACTGATACCAGAAGGACAATACTAACATACTAATTGCTTTGGCTAAAACTACTAGAAGAAAAGAAGAAGCTTCGATGAGGAAGAAAAATAAAAATAAAAATGTGGATTCTCTGATTGGACTATAAAAAATTTAACAGACTAACATATTATTAATACCACTCACTCTTTTCTTTGTCCCTCTTTATACCCTTCCTTATTTCTTTTAGCGAAATGTCTCCCCTTTTTAGGGGAGCGAATAAAGCTTTTTCAAAAAAAAAAAAAAAAGAACATGTGTAATGTCCGCTACCTTCGCACCAGGAAGGCAAGTCACCATACGGTCAGTATGCGGGTTCGCCACCCAGCTGTGTACCTGCCTAAGGATCAAATCACCAACTACCAAGAGCCCCCCTCCCTCCCTGCCAAGGGATGGTTCCTTGGTGTGAAAGGATACCCATTCATCAGCTGAAGAAGAGGTCCCTTCTGGGATTTTTTCTCCTAATGTGCATAACATTACACTTACCAACACTGAACTTCATTTGCCATGGTGTCACCCACTCATCCAGTTTTTGGAGGTCCTCTTAGATCTCTTCACAGTCAGCCTTGGTTTTCACCATCCTGAAGTAATTTGGTGTCATCTGCAGACTGGCCACTATACTACTCACCCCTAGTTCCAGAAGGTTTATGAATTAATTAAATAGTACCAGCCCCAATATCAACCCTTGTTGGACCCCCACTGCTTACTTCCCTCCATTGTGAGAACTAGCCATTGATTCCTACTCTTTGCTTCCTTTGTTTAACCAGCTTTTAATCCATAAGAGAACCTGTCCTCTTATCCTATGACTGCTAAGTTTACTGAGGAGTCTTTGGTGAGACATCTTGTCAAAAGCCTTTTGAAAGTCTAGCTATATAATGTCTACCGGGTTACTGTGGTCTACATGCTTATTCCCTTTCTCAAAGAACTCCAAAAGGTTGGTGAGGCAAGACTTACCTTTGAAGAAGCCATGCTGATTTTCCATCAGTAGGAAGGGACAAAATTTAGGCTGATTGGCCTGCAATTTCCTGGTTCTCTTCTGGATCCCTTAAAAAAATGGTGTAACATTTGCTACTCTTCTAGTATAGCAGCTGAATTTAGTGACAGGTTACATATACGGGTTAGTAGACCAATGATCTCACATCTGAGTTCCTTAAGAATTCTCATGTGTATGCCATCAGGACCTGGAGACTTATCTGTTTTTAATTTCCCCAGTAGATCTAAAATTTCATCTCTGGTCACCTCAATCTGGCTCAGTTCTTCAAACTCCCTTCCTGAAAATAGGGGCTGTGGAATGGGTATGTGCCCCACACTTTCCTCAGTGAACACAGAAGCAAAAATGTCATGGAGCTTCTCTGTCATCTCCCCATCTTCCTTTAGCAATCCCTTTATTCCTTTGTCATCCAAGGCCCCATTGCTTCTTTGGCTGGTTTCCTGTTCTGGATATATTTTTAAAAATGTTTATTGTTCATCTTGATACTTTTAGCAACCTGCTCCACAAAATCTCTTTTTGCATGCCTAATTATACACAGTGTCATAGATGCAACGAACATGAAGTTGAGCAAACTTCAGAGGACGGCGGAAGGCCTGGCGTGATCTGGTCCATGGGGTCGCGAAGAGTCGGACTCGACTGTGCCACTGAACAACAAAAAAATTATTGACCTATGTTTCTTTTTGCCAGAGTCTGTGGTCCCTCCTGTTCAATTCATTGAGGCAAACCTTTCACTTTTCAAAAGAAGCCTCTTTACTTTTTATGGCTTCCTTGACGTGTTGTTAACCATGCAGGCCTTCTTTTAGACTTGAAGTTGACAGTCCCTTTCCTAACCTGTGGAATGCACTCTATTTGGGCTTCAATTAGTGTGGTTTTAAATAGCTTCCAAGCGGCCTCTAGGGATCTGACTCTCTTATGTTTCCCTTTCAGCTTCCTTTCTACTATCCCCATCATTTTTGTAAAGTTTCCTCTTTGGAAATCAAGTGTTACAGTTTTGGACTTCAGTGGTAACTTTCCATTGACATGAATGCTGAACTTAATAGCACTATGGTCACTGTTCCCAATTGGTATAACAACCTCTACATCTCTCACCAGGTTTTGAGTCCTGCTTAGAACCAATCCAAGATCACTACCCCTCTGATTGGCTCTGTGACCAACTGTTCTAGTGCACAGTCATTTATGATGAATTCTTGCATTCTGCTTTTTTATTAGTTGGTTTCTTTAACTTTGTTTCTAATTGAAATAAAAAGGTTAAACAAAGAGGGAAGCCACCATGCACATATTACATCCACCTCATGTCAACCTTTTTAATTGGTTCCATGCGGTAGTTGCTTTTGAGGCTGCCAATAAACCAGAATATAAGTAAATAAATAAATACATCCCCCCTGCATATATTTGGTGTTTCCATTTCTATAAAACATGTGTTTTTAATAGTTACACCTATCAGAAGAGGACACTGTGTACAATTTGTGCTGACATAACATTCTGTAAAAATCTGTATCCAGTCAGAAGCAGAAATACTTTATGCATGCTCAGAACTGCCATACCACTATAGGGTTGCCAGGTACTCCCTGGCCACTGGTGGGGGGAGGGTTGCCAGATCCAGGATGAGAAACTCCTGGAGATTTGGAGGTGGAGCCTGGGGAGGACAGGGACCTCAGTGGGGTACAATGCCATAGCATCTACCCTCCAAAGGATCTGTTTTATCCAGGGGAACTGATCTCTGTAGTCTGGAAATAAGCTGTAATTCTGAGGGAACCCTCAGTCCTGGAGGCTCGCATCCCTATGCCACTTGTATTCCCTTATCAGCCCTTCCCTCTCTCCAAAAACAGAACCTCAGGAACTGCATATGGGGAAAAATAGAGAGTCTAAATGTGGGAGGGGAATATCAGCTGAAAACACTCTTCTGGAAATGGAACTATTGTTCCATCAGAGGAACTGTGTGACTGGATGCATGCCACTAGGTTTGGGAACCGTAGCCAATATACTACTGCTCCCCCTGTGTGACAGCGGAATTGAATATGTTCCATACCATACTCTCTCTCAAATGTAAATAGTTCAAACTGGTTCAAAAGCAGCCATCTCTGGTTTTCAATAGGGTTACCAACCTCAAAGCGAGGACTTGTTCTCCCAAAATTACAGTGATCTCCAGAGATCAGTTGCCCTAGGAGACAGGGCAGTTTTGATGGGCAGAAAAGGGAGTCCCAGACTGCCATCACATTCTTACTGATTTCCTTCGCTCCGCAGGCACTGCCATCAGATCATCAGGAACTTCCCAAGTTGGAGTTGGAAACCCTAATTTTGAGTGATGCTTAAAGTTCTAAAAGGTATCTAATGCATTCCATATGAAAAGACCTATCTCAGTGAATGAACACACATCTTAATTAAGATTTTTAAAATCAAGTTACAGTCATAACAATAACAACAACAATTTATAAAATGATTTGCAATGCAATCCTAAGCAGAGTTACACCTTCTAAGGCAACTGAAGTGAATGGGCATAGAACTGTGTAACCCTGTTAAGAGTGGCACCATTACAGCACAATCCTATGCCTCAGCCTGAACCATCATTTGCATTGAACAAGAAATTGCTTAAAGGAATCAGTTTCTTGACAAGTACCATCAGAAAATCTGAAATACATTCCTGCAGCTTACTGATAATAAGTATCTATTGCAGGAGGTGAGAGAAAGGATTCCTGATTGAACATTTTCAAGTAAAGTACAAAATGCAATACTTTACACCTCGACACCTGAAAATGTAATATAATGTAACACAACTCTGCAGGAAATACAATTAATTTAAAATATTTATCACACTGGGTTTTCACTCTAATAATTGTATTATGATTGCATTTCTCTTTTCTAGGTAAGAACAGAGTCAGGGAGCTTGGCAAATATTATACCATTATTACTTTTAGATGGACAAAGACTCAAACATTTGGATTTTGTAGTTTTATAGTTTATTCTATACAAAAGAGGGGCTTTTTTCAGTATTCTAAGGCTTGTTCTCATTTGTAAAATGTATTTGCAATAAGGGGATTCCAACAGGAGTCAATGGAAGATGTACAATGGTTCAGTTCAAAGATCAGGAATCCTACCCCCCCCCTCCCGAATGTGTTACACATTCAATGTATAGGGGTTGAACTTCTGGGTCTATTTCATTCACTTGGATAGATGACACATTGATGGAACAATTAACTATGGGCATGGTATCTCTGATGCAAACACAAATTATTCCCAGGGCTGCAAGGGTACCTTCTTCAGTTGCATTAGTGGAAGGGGAACCTCCAGGAATACATCGCTTTTTGAATGCATTGCTTAATTTAAGTTAACAGGGAAGGTCATTGCTTGGATCCTGCTTAAAAGCTTCATAGGCAGAAAGAAGGGTGGGTTTTTTTGCTGATTCCCCTCTCCAGATCTCCAACTCCCCCCTCAGCTATGCAGTGGGAGAGGGGAGAGGGGAAAGTCATGGTCCATGAATGGAAATCATTCCACCCAGAGCAATCTTAGGCAGGATCCAAGCTCAGTGTTTCTCATCTACCCATGAGCCTCTGGGCTGAGGTGTTAATGTGTTTGTATCCTGTAGATTTCAATACACTGGGTTGAATCCTATGGATCCATTTTGTTAACAGTGGTGCTTCCCTTCACTCAAGAGGCTCTCTTGGCAACAGCAGACCTTCTTGTCTTGTGTCAGTGGAAGATTCCTTGTGTCAGAGGAAAGTGATGCCATCAGCAGAACAGATCTATGAAAACATATCCCCTTAAGCTAGCCAAGTTAAACTGGGTAAAATAAATAGCTAAAGCAGTCCATAAGATTGAATCCTTTTAAAACTAACTAAAATAGTTCCTGAGTTTGAGTGCTAATTGCTGGACTCTTACTGGGGAGGCACTGTGACTCAGTGGAAGACCCTCTGCTTGCTATGCAAATGGTCCCAGGTTCAATCTCCAGCAGCTTCAGTTAAAAAGATCATGGACTGGTGATGTGAAAGATCTCTACCTGAGACCCTGGAGAGCTGCTACCAGTCAAAGTAGACAATACTGACCTTGATGGACCAATGGTCTGATTCATATTCATATAATCTGGATGGCAGCTGAGTAGCTCCTCATATGTCCTGCCCAACAGGATTCCAATGATGGTCAAATGTGTCCTGATATGAATGCTCTGATGGGTGTGATGCTGTTGGACCAAAGACAGCAAATCCCTCAACAGAGAAAAATTTTATGCTGCCTAGTTTAGAACACATAAATGGGAAAGAACAGTGACATCTGTAATGCAAAATTCAGAGACAGGACAACAATGAATAGTTAAATGCAGAAATTCTGACAAGAAAGAATCTGCAGTAAAATTTTCCACCACGTGAAGCCACATGGCCATGTTTTTTCTACAACAACAATAACAAAGAACTACTATAAAGATTGTAACTCAAGTTTAAGTTGCATCCTAATATGGCCAAAGTAGCTTGTGTATAGATACTGGATTCTGTGCTGAACAAGATTCTTTTTTAAAAAATCTGCCTCCATCAAACAAGGCTCTGTGTGTAGTGGCCGTTACCAGACATTTCTATGCAGACACCTGTTAAGCAGATGGTCAGCTCCATCGGTTCCAACAGCACTGCTCACCTGGTTAGGAATGGGACCGAATCCAGTCACCCCTTAACCCCGTACATCCCAAAGGGAAAGCATTTCCGTCAATACTAATAATACCAGCAATAGACCATCTGTTTAGAGGGAATCTTTGCGTGTGATATTTAGACATCTACACACAGAGACATCTAGACAGCCCAAACAGCAATGGGCCAGAGATAGGAGGCCTCTTTATTCTAAAAGTTCACACTGCCGGAATGAAAGATTCCTCCCTCTCCACTTAAAGTTTGAATCCTGCCCAACAATAAAACCCCAACTGGGTTGTCATTATCATGGCCTATTGTCAGCATGACTATAATGTATTCCTGCCAGAGTATGTGCCTGCCAACAACAGAACAAGGTCTCTTATGGTGCCATCCTAAACAGCGTTACATCCTTCAAAGCCAAATGACTTTTGCAGACTTCAGAGGGCACAATTTGGTTTAGGATTGCGCTGTGAGTCCCTTACCTTATTCTGCTAGCACAGCTTGCAACCCAACTCTCAAGCAAATGGCAACACATCAGGACGCCAGACAAAATTATTTCAAGGCTGACATTTATAGCTCCATATTAATTCAGAGCCACAGCGGGCAGCAGTAGGCGGATTAATGACAGTGACCATTGTTTTGAGGCTCACATACCATCCGTTTTCAGTCTCATTTTACTCTTGGGCACCTCTGTGCTGGAAGAAAAAAGTTACAATTTGTTGTGTGGGGTATTATTGCAAGCAGGCACCAACAGGATTCATAGCAACTGGAAGCTGTACTGGTCTGTCTTTTCCCTTTATAGATCCAAACCTGATATAAGAAAATTTAGCAGAACAAAAAGAAATCTATACTGTATTGAACACACAGCGATACAGCACTTTCGTGTGTGCAGTTCCTGTGAGCATTTTAAGTCCCAGAACTGCCTACCTGAATGCATTGTTCATAGTTCTTTGCTTTCAAAAGTAATCAAGAAGATACACTCGTCTGAGGGTTACCAACCTCCAAGTCGGGCCTACAGTTCTCCAGGAATAACAACTGATCTCCAGACTACAGAGATCAGGTCCCCTGGAGGAAATGGTAGCTTTGGAGGGCTGACTCTGTGGCACCCCATCCCCAGAGAGCTCCATCCTTTCTCCAAACTCCATCTTCCTCAGTAGCGGGAGGAAAAGGGATGTCAGCAGGGCTGTGAAATAGTCTACCCTCCAACCCCCCCATATTCTCCAGAAGAACTGATGTCCATAGTCTGGAGATCAGTTGTCATTCTGGGGGAATTCCATACCCCACCTACTCCCTAGGCACTGCCCCAGGGGTTTCCCAAGCCAGAGTGGGCAACGCTGCCCCACAATGTCTCCACCCCTCCTGCCAGTTCATCTCCTCTCCAAGCCAGTTTAAATCAGACATTAAGCAAATTGAATATTACTTAGAAAAGCTTTTTTGTGCTTGTGGATATCGCAGAAGTTTGGCATGATTGTTTTTAGGTTCTAAAGGTACAGTTAAATAAGGGAGACCTTGTTTAGGACGATCTAATGAGCTACCCTGTCCCTGCCAATAATCGTACTATGAAACTCATTCTGTATACCAGTAAGGATCAAAAACAATCCACAGCAGGGTACAACTCAGCATCCAGACCTGGGGTGCTGTAAACAGGGCAGTTGTGCTGCTCAGTTGCTGGAGCTGAAGCAAGAATATACCCAGGTGGCTAGAAGAGAAAGAAGTGTTGCATCAGCAAAGTCTAGGCAACAGCTGAAAAGCTTCATAGTTGGCCCTGCAGGTCCCACTTTCCTAGCGTATTCTGGTCATACTTAGGTACATGATGATTCCACACAATCGAATTTCCTTGACACTGCACCCCACACTCATCTGCCATGCTTCCAACTTTTTTAAAAAAGGAAATCTAATGTTACAGAATTGAACATCTGAGATCTTTGTTCAAGTCAAGACTCACTATTTAGTGCCTGCCCATGTACCTTGCTAATCTTGCAATAAGGTCTTGCAACCACTGATTGAATAGATGTTGCTAATGTACAGGTGCTAAAACCAGCAATACAATTTTGATATTAATGAATGCATCAAACCAAACAGGTGAAGAGAACAAACAGTATGTAATTCTGTGCTTTATATGATTTGGTCAATTTAATGGCCCAAATACACATAACTCCAGGAGATACTGTCTGTCGTCCTGTAAAGGAAATGACTTAGTTATTGAACCAGTCCAGAGAACTCTTACCTGAAACAACAAGAAGCTACTGTACAGGTGCAAAGCTGTGGTATTGTGCTCATGGCAAACTTTCAGGAAACACTGAGACAATCTGATCACCATCAGGAACCCGGCTCCTGTGTAATCGAGAGAATTTCCGAGGAGGTATTTGTGCCTAGTGAGCATGTTCATCACACAATTCTTAGCACACCTATGGATGCTATTTGTAGCAAGACAGGTGCTCTGCAGCAGCTTGGTTCCTGGAGTTCCAGGTTTGTTCTAGCAGAGGAAGCCCAGCACTGAAAGATGAAATAGTGCATGGAAACGGAAACATGGTGTATCCAGCTCCGGCTGCGTGCGAGGCTTGGTCACCACGCGGTCATGCGAAGTGACCGAGCTTCGCTCACAGGAACAATGGTCCAAGCGGATCCTAGCGTGCACCAATCGGTGGGCAAGGCTCCCAGCCAAGAGCCTATGGAACTCTAGGCCACTGTAAATAACCTATCACTGGTGTAGGGGTGTGTTTGGGGTATGAGTTGTGTGCCTTTAAAAACCGGCCTGCGAGCCGGTAACTTTGTCTTGTTCTACACTGGAAATAAAGTATGAGAGCTGAAATCACTAGTAAGTCTCAGTACTTTTCACATGGGTAGCCTGTGCAAGCTGTGCTGTGCTGGCCCATCCACTAAGTATGCCTACACAAATGCACAGGGCACCAGAGTTGAAGGGGTGCCAGCCAGCCTGGGCCTGGGTGGGCTCAGCCCTCTGTCTATCACACCTTTATTGTAATGCAGGGGTCTTGAGGAGGTGGGCAGCAGGGTCCTGCCATGCCAATGTGTGAAGGGATGTTGATGGGTTCAGGTGGAGCCTTCAGCTTGGTGTACCTCCCCTTGCTGGTATGTGGGAGAGACAAGGAAGGTGGGTGGTGCTGTGGGTCCTATTTTGGTTTTGTGGAGTGAGGAAGGGAAGGAGAATTGGTTTTATACCTTGCTTTTCACTACCTGAAGGAGTCTCACCTCCAGGTAGTGAAAAGTGGGGTATAAAACCATTTCTTCTTCTTCTTCTTCTTCTTCTTCTTCTTCTTCTTCTTCTTCTTCTTCTTCTTCTTCTTCTTCTTCTTCTTCTTCTTCTTCTTCTTCTTCTTCTTCTTCTTCTGCAGGGGGGGCTTTCCTAAGGTCCAGGAGAGTTGTAACCTCTTAGGATGTCAGAACTCCTTTGGATGGTCCTGTAACCATGGTGGTAGAATTAGCCCCAGCCCCAAATGACTTTGTGGCTTGTTACCTCCTTTAAGGGTGCATTGGAAACCTTGTTGTACTGCATGTCTTTGTTTAAATTGTGTTTTGTTTCAATGTACTACATATTGTAAGTTTCTTTGGCTGAGTTCAGACTGGCAGTTTGGCCCGGCAGCCAAATGTTTCAGGAGCGTTTCAGTAGTGGATTAAAGGGGCGGGTTCACACAGGCACATCTGTCAGGCGTCCCCCAGCCGTACTCAAGCCATCTTGTGCCGCTTCCCTCCCAAGTTTAAAAAGTACCAGGTGAAAGTGGTAGCAAACTGTGTGTAGAGCGGGTTGATTCTGGTTCCCTGATGTGTGAACGCAAGCGCTGCTAAGGCGGGAACAACCCATAGTTGTTGATAATAGGCACTGGCTGTTTCTGCAGCACATAGGCGCATGCAGCGGAGCGCAAAAACAGTCGCTAACAGCCCGCCAGTGCGAACATGTTATGTAGTGGGTAGCCGCATGGATGAACGACAGACAACGACGTGGTGCATAGCACGCTTTATTAGCACACAACAAGACAAAAGATAAACGGCCGGCAGGCCAACTATATACACACCTGGGGACCGCCCCTGGTCACCATTGGTGGGTTCAAATCTCCCGCCACGGATCCCATTGGTTCCCCAGAGGAGGACTTAGGATCCTAGTCCCTATTGTTGTTCGGACTGAAGCTAGGGCATATGCGCTGACCTCCGGTGGCGGTCCGCGGACACTACAGAAGCTGGCACCAAAGGTCCCCCGTCGAAGGTTGGAAGCGGGAGCCCCAACCCCGATCCGGTCCGACTCAAGCACAGGACCTCCGTCGTCGCCGGGTTTAACTTCAGCCTGCTCAGTAGGAGCAAACCAGCCATGGCCTGCAATGCCCGGTGCAGATTTTGAATAGCTCAGCTGGGATACCATCACCTCCACTAGCTTTGTTGTTAGTAATGCTTTCTAAAACCCATTTAACTTCACATTGAAGGATGTCTGGCTTGAAGTCAGTGAT
>NW_015172661.1:108033-108155 GCF_001447785.1 Gekko japonicus | reverse complement strand
CTCCTTAAAACCTCCAGGCTGCCCGTCTAACTTCAGCTTACAGTCTACTGCTAACTCCTGACTCTCCAGCACTCTAATATCCTGCTCTGTGTCACTGTCATCTTGCCTAGTGGGCTCTAATG
>NW_015172661.1:105648-105773 GCF_001447785.1 Gekko japonicus | reverse complement strand
GCCAGCGCCGAGGACATCTACCTCCTCACACATGCAACGGAGAAGGTACTGAGACTCCCTGGGAAATCCCCCGCCCCTAAGTTTATGGCCACCGTTAAAATAGAGGGGTCCCCTTGTGCGATGGA
>NW_015172661.1:105316-105466 GCF_001447785.1 Gekko japonicus | reverse complement strand
CGCTGGGGTGCTTGGGTGCGCTGCCGGGCCCCTCCGTAGGCCCGGTGGACGTCCTGCTCTTCTGGGTCATCTGACTCGACTTGGAGGGCTGCGGTGGGGGTGATGTGCGACCGCTCCCACGCGACTGCCGCTGCGAGGGCTTCTGCTGTG
>NW_015172661.1:67728-105081 GCF_001447785.1 Gekko japonicus | reverse complement strand
GATCCGCTCGAACGTGCAATCGCCAAGGTCTGTGGGGGAGAGTAGCCTTCTGGCCAGGGACACCACGGCGGTGCCGCAGGAGGCCAGGAGGAACCCCCGCTTCTTGCCCTCGTCGGTCACATCAAAAAATTCCAGCGCGGACTTGGCCCCTTGTACCCAGGAGGGCCAGTCCTGCGGGTGGGCTATGTCGAAGGGCTGCAGCAGCCCAAGCCCCGGTGCGGTTGCCATTGTGCGCGTCGGAGGGGGTACGGGAGGAGCGGTTCCGTTGCTCGCTGGATTGCTCATCAGATCGGCTGCTTCGCGTCCTCCTAGTCCCTCGCGACGGCCTGGCTCAGTTGCAGCTGGATCCCACCCTCGTCGCCACTGTTATGTAGTGGGTAGCCGCATGGATGAACGACAGACAACGACGTGGTGCATAGCACGCTTTATTAGCACACAACAAGACAAAAGATAAACGGCCGGCAGGCCAACTATATACACACCTGGGGACCGCCCCTGGTCACCATTGGTGGGTTCAAATCTCCCGCCACGGATCCCATTGGTTCCCCAGAGGAGGACTAGAATCCTAGTCCCTATTGTTGTTCGGACTGAAGCTAGGGCATATGCGCTGACCTCCGGTGGCGGTCCGCGGACACTACACCACACTCCCTTGCGCTTCCTCCACGGTATCCTCCCGCTTCATTTGCTGCAGTGTGAATGGGAATCCCGTGAACAAGCCGTTCCCGGTCTGTTCTTTGCCACGACTCCCTAGCGCTTCAAATTGCCAGTCTGAACTTGGCCTTTGAATCCCCCAAGCAGGAGAAAAGTAGGGTAAAAGTATTTAAACAAACAAATAAAACAGAAACTTTCCTATCCCAAGTTTAAAAGCATTATTTGTGTCATCCATGTGATGCTGTACCCATCAACTCAGACTTGGATACAGCCTTGATCCAAACCCCAAACGTTCTACAGAACATAAAGGCTGACAAATGTATTGTTGTATGAACTTTTGTAAGCTACACCCTTCTTTAGTGGATGCATAAAATGGCCTAGAAACGTTGTGAGATATAATGTACACTGGAGGCTCATATCTCAATGCAAAAGTTATATATTTGCTGGTCTCTAGGGTGCCGTTAGTCGAGCTGACATGCTGCAGCAAGCACACATGGGAATTGCTGAGGAATGCATTTGAAACTGCATGCAGCTATTTCAACTCTATGTAACTGCTTTATTACATGCAAGTTCTCTAGGGCAAAACCTGCTGAGACTGTAGTCACATACACGAAATAATCCACTTTCAATGCACTTCCCAACTGGATGTTCCCAGTTCACGCAGTAAAATCCAGTTGGAAAGTGCACTGAAAGTGAATTGAAAGTGGATTATTTAGTGTGTATGACTGCAGCCTGAGTGTACCTTTTTTGTTCCAAAGCTGAAGTTTAATTACCACTTCTGAAAGATCCCACTGAAGACATTGCCTTCTAGTGAGTCAGACCACTGCATCAAGATAAGTACACTGCCCAGCAGTAGCTCTCCAGGTTCTCAGGGAGGGGTCATCTATTACCAAATCCTATTGCCTCCCCAGCCAGAATAATGAGACAGACAACGGTTTGGAATTAAACAAGGGCCACTTTATTAACTATTTAACAGAACATTGCAGCAATGACAACTAAGCAAGCATGGTCACTAAGCAGGCAAGGTCACTCCCTGACCAACCCCCTTGACCTTAAAGGGCAGGTCACCCAGCTCCGGCCTTGAGCCATTTACTCTCTGGCTCGTGACCAGCAGCCCAGCAACTGGTTACCCCCTAGGAGTAGAAATAATAAGCACAATATTCACATGCACTTATAGCTAAATATATTTGATTTATATACACAACATCTTTGTAAGATGGTGCAAGTACTGTATCTTTAAGTCCTTAGGGAACAGTAGTGCAGCTGTGCATTATTAGATTGGTCTTTCTGGGATGTTCCCATGGAGAACCAGAACAGCCATGTTTACATTGTTTGACTTATGCATGGGTAAATTCAAGAGTTGTGGGTGAGTGCAGGAAATTTAGCCTTCTTCCCCTCCCGCCCCCCCCCCCCGTTTTTCCAGGTACTATGTAAGGATATTGAATTTATATTATATTATGATATGTATTGTTGTTCAGTTCCAGGAAAAATTATGCCTCAAGAAGATTTGTTCGAAACATGCAGATTATGCCCGGGAGGCATGTTGCTAGGCTTGCTTGCTAGCTGAATCACCTCATGGGAAAATACATCTACTAGGCTTGCTTGCTAAGCTGAATCCTCACAGTGAGAAATACAAGCTGCCTGCTAGCTTTACCTGATGGATCATCACTTGGGAAATGTACAATAGGTTGCTGCATTGTTCGATGAGGCAACTAGAATGCCGGCCTCAGGAGCTCTACTCTGCATGCTCTTCACCAGACGAGCACGCGGAGCAACTGACAGAGGGCGGGAGCGGAGCCCAGCCCTTTTAATCGGCCAGCTCTGCCCCCCACCGCATCAGGACACATAGCGTCCTTGCCATTGCTGTCTCCCTTCTTTGGAGCAGCAAAAGAGCAGCGGTGTTGCCGGGTGGGCGGGAGCTCCATTTAAACTGGAGATGCTGGTATAGAACCTGAGGCCTCCTGTATACAAACCAGGTGCTCTGTGGCTGATCCATGGTCCCTCCCCTATTAATGAGGGGAAAACACTGGCCATTGTTGGTTATGGTTACCTAAAAGTACCTGCTTTGGTCATACCTGACAAACTCATTTATCATACTACAACTGTAATATAGCTTTTATTAGCCATCTAAGAAATCAGCCAGTTCTTGTGGATTGTCCTGCTAAAAAGTGACTGCTTTGCTGAGAAGTTAGTTATGCATGTTTCTGATTTGGGACAGCCTAGTTAATATATGTGCAAGTTCTTTACCACTCTAATTAAGTCTGAAAATAACTTGACTTGGACTTTTACTTGCAAGTTTTTCAAATCACCATTTTACTCAGAATAAATGCAGTTATTATTATTAGGTTTTTTCTTTCTACTTTTTTTATTCGACTTTCTTAAAGAGGTGACAGAATGCCAGGTAGCTAAGTAAAAATATTGATTTTTTTTTAAAAAAAATGTTAAACAAAAAAGGCCAGAGAAAGAGAAGAAGACAGAAAGAGAAAGAAAGAAGGAAACCTGAACTTGGCACAGAAATGGTTCTTAATTCAATCCATCAGCACATTGCCCACCGCTCTCCTCAGTGCCAGGATTCAAGAGGAAACAGAGTAGAAACTGTACCTTGAATTTGTGAGAAATCTGAGGGCCTCAAATTCATCCCTTCATCAAATATAGAACCCAAACTAAGCAAATCACTTCCAAGTCCCTCATGTTTTAAATGTCACTTATATATGCTTCTTAGTGTAGACTACTTGTAGGTTCTGCAATACTGTAACATTATAACAGTATAACGTTTATGATAATAGTGACAGTAGCCCTATTCTAAAAACAGGAACGACTTCATGCTAAATCTATTTTAATAACAATCTTAATTAGTAAAGTCAGGAACTTTGAGAAACAGGCACAGCTCACCAAACTCTGTAGCCAAGCACAAAACAAACCCCGGGCTTGCTAAGTCTTGGATGATGATCATATAGCAACTAAGTTTTGCGTTTCAGGGCAGCCAGCATTACTCAGGGATAATTTAGATTTTATATTCATTTAAAGAAACCTAACAATCGTTTTCTGTTCTTGCTACAAGTTTTTGTACAATCCTGTTTATCTTTATCATCTAAAAAACACAGACTTTGATTGGTAGGCCCTAGGGTTGCCAGCTGCCAGGTGGGGCCTGAAGATCTCCAGGAGTTACAACTGATTTCCAAATGACAGATACTGAGCTCCCTCCCTGAACCCTGCATCCCCCAGGCTGCAACCTCAGAACTCCGGATTTGGGGGGCTCAGTCCTCACAAAAACTGATAGAAAGTTGGGGTATAATAGCTGAGAAATAAATGAACAGTTTCCAGCCCAGAAGCCCCAAACTGTAACATGGGACAATTTCTCATGTTTACTGCTATGGTAGCCAAATGCAGCCTTCTCTGTCTCTCTGCAGTAAACCTGTGTTTTTCTCTAGGGGCAGAGGATGCTCCTCACCCAGGCTCCTGTTTCTAGCTGCCAGTCCTGTGACTGGTGGGAGAAAAATAATGTTTAAAAAGCCATTGATGATGATGTGACATCACTTCTGGGGAAAACTGACAGCACTCCCATGTGCCTGCTCTCCCCCCCCCCCAGACTCCAGCTGGTTAACAGCCCATGCTGCCTGTTGCCACCTGTCTAGCCTCAGATGGCGGGGCACCTGAACCAGGGCCTATGAAGATGACCAGAGTGGACAAGTAAGCTCATATGGGAGAATGTGGTCCTTAAGGTATGCTGGCCCCAAGCCATATATGGCTTTAAAGGTCAATATCAGCACCTTGGATTTGCCTGGAACCAAATTGGGAGCCAGTGTAAATGGAACAAGACTGCAGTGATTTGGTCCCTGTGACTTGCTCCAGCCAACATTCAGGCTTCAGCTTTGTATTTTTTTTCCAGATTTTCAGTCAGTCTGACATCAATGCTGGGTAAGTTGGTGGAAACTGTTATTAAGGAAAGAATTAGTAGGCACATTGATGAACAAAAACTATTAAGGAATACTCAGCATGGGTTCTGTAAGGAAAGATCTTGTCTCACTAACCTGTTAGTGTTCTTTGAGGGAGTGAGCAAACATGTGGACAAGGGGGACCCAATAGATGTTTACCTTGACTTCAAGAAAGCTTCTGATAAAGTTCCTAATCAAAGGCTCCTAAGTAAGCTCAGTAGTCACGGGATAAAAGGACAAGTCCTTTTGTGGATCAAAAACTGGCTAATTAATAGGAAACAGAGAGTGAGTATAAATGGACAATTTTCTCAGTGGAGGGTGGTAAGCAGTGGGGTACCACAGGGATCAGTACTTGGTCCACTGCTCTTTAACTTGTTTATTAATGATTTGGAATTGGGAGTATGCAGTGAAGTGGCTAAATTTGCAGATGACACAAAGTTGTTCAAGGTGGTGACAACCAGGGAGAATTGTGAGGCACTCCAAAGGGATCTGCTGAGGATGGGCAAGTGGGCGTCAACGTGGCAAATGGGGTTCAATGTGGCCAAGTGGGAAGTGATGCACATTGGAGCCAAAAATCCTAACTATAAATACACATTTATGCGGTCCAAACTGGCAGACACTGATCAAGAGAGAGATCTTGGAGTCATAGTAGATAATTCAATGACAATGTTGAGACAGTGTGTGACTGCAATAAAAAAGGCCAATGCTATGCTGGGGATTATTGGAAAGGGAAC
This sequence comes from Gekko japonicus, assembly GCF_001447785.1. Lineage (NCBI taxonomy): Eukaryota > Metazoa > Chordata > Lepidosauria > Squamata > Gekkonidae > Gekko > Gekko japonicus. The sequence continues at coordinate 99,761 of NW_015172661.1, read as the reverse complement.
TGAAAACAAATCAACCAGTATTATAATGCCCCTGTATAGATAAATGGTGCAACCTCATTTGGAATACTGTGTACAGTTCTGGTCACCACACTTCAAAAAGGATATTATAGCATTGGAAAAGGTGCAGAAAAGGGCAACTAGAATGATAAAAGGGTTGGAACACTTTCCCTATGAAGAAAGGTTAAAGCGCTTGGGGCTCTTTAGCTTGGAGAAATGACGGCTGGTGACATGATTGAGGTTTATAAGATTATGCATGGGATAGAGCAGGTAGAGAAAGAAGAACTCATGGACACTCAATGAAATTGCTGAGTAGTCGGTTAGAAGAGGTAAAAGGAAGTCTTTCTTCACCCAAAGAGTGATTAACACATGGAATTCACTGCCACAGGAGGTGGTAGCGGCTATAGGAATGGACAGCTTCAAGAGGGAATTAGATAAACAGAGGTCCATCAGTGGTTATTAGCCACAAGGTATAGATAGGAACTCTCGGTCTGGGGCAAGTGATGCTCTGTATTCTTGGTGCTTGGGGGGGTAAACAGTGGGAGGGCTTCTAATGTCCTGGCCCCACTGCTGGACTTCCTGATGGCACCTGGTATTTTTGGCCACTGTGTGACAGAGTGTTGGACTGGATGGGCCATTGGCCTGATCCAGCATTGGCTTCTCTTATGTTCTTATGTATACCAACTGTAGCTTCTAGTTAGCTTTTAAGGGCAGTTCCATGTAAGGTGCATTGCAGTAATCAAATCTAGATGTTACCAGGGCATGAAATGCAGTGACAAGATCTCTTCCTTCCCCCAGATGGTATGCAGCTGGCTCACCAGCCAAAGCTGGTGAAAGGCACCTCTGGCCACCACAGCCACCTGTTTATCCAACAGGAGAACCAGGTGCAGGAGCACCCTCAAGCTACAAACCTGCTCCTTTAGGGGGAGTGCAACTTCATCCAGAATAGATAACCCATTTCCTCAGTCAAGCACCCCCCCCAAAAAAAACCCTCTATTTTGTCTGGATTAAGTTTCTGCTTGTTAGCCCTCATCCATTCTAAAACTGCCTCCAGGCACCTGTTCACAGTTTCCGCAGCCTCCCTGGGATCTGCTAGAAGCATGAGACAGAGCTGAGTATCATCTGCATATTGGTGGAAGCTCAGATGGCCTCCCCTAGCAGCTTTATGTAGATGTTAAAAAGCAGAGGGGACAAAATGGAACCTTGAGGAACTCTGCAGACCAGAGGCCAAATAGCAGAGCAGCAGTCCTCCAGCAGCTCCATACTCTGAAACCTACCTTTGAGTTACACCCTTTTAAGGCCATTGACTTCAATGGACTTAAACACAGATATCTGTATGTAGAACTGCATTGTAAATAATCTAATGGTTTGACCTTGATTTTAAATGCCATACATTTCTATCAGTTATATTTAGTGCACATGATTTTTCAATGTCATTAGTTTCTTATATTATAAATAAATGCATGAGAAGCATTAATATTGCATAAGAATACTTAATATTAAGAAAACTCCAAGAACAAAAAAATATCTGTCATATGAAGCTACAAGGTCAAATGCCAGCTGTCATTTTTATTTCTCAAGTGCTGCAGAATTATAAACCCCTTCCACCATTTAGGAACCAAAAAGTCAAAATAATTTTAAAATATGTTCCTTAGATAATCTTACTCTGATTTATGTTTTCACAAGTGTGTGTGGGGGTTTAAATTTGTTCTAATTTTGCCAAATCATGTATCATAACCAAAGAATATCTATAAATGCAGGCATTAACTCAGCACAACCAGTGAAAGTGTTTTGTTCTGGAATAAATAGCAATCCATATGTTACACAAAGTTATAAAAGTAATTTTAAGATTAGAGAGCCCCCATAATATTAGAGACAGCTTGACATTTTAAGTAGTTCTAACATAATTCAGCCAATTGCTTGCCATGTTTACACTCTACTTTTCCATCTGAGAAAGAAACCCAAAGTGGATTATACTTTAAAAAAAAGAATAAAGAAAAAAGTACAGTTATTAAAACATTACAGATTTTAAATGAAACAAAACAGAAATTAAACAGAGATCAATATAAAAAACATCAAGCTAGCAATAAAATTTCAAGGTCTAAGGCACAGGTGTTGAACCTATGAGGGCTGGATCTGACACGAATGAGGAATTTCACATTACCCTTTTTAACCCGTTTTAACCCGTTTTTCACCCCGTCATGGGCTGCCATTTCACACTTGGCTTTCCCCTTCCGGTAAAGAGCTGGATCTGAAGCGGTTTGCCATTTCAGACTGCACCGCTTTTCCCCGCTTTTTGCTCGCTGTTCTTCGTCCGCGTAGGTGATCTCCGGCTTTTTTTTACAATCGCTTTAGAGCGCTATAGCGCTATAGAGCCATAACACAACACTCCAGGCATTCCAATGGGGTTGATATAATGCTGTTGCGTTATAGCGTTATAGCGCTATAAAGCTAACGTTCCAAAAAAAAAACCCCAACAACCGTAGATCGCCCGCCCGGGCGAAAAACGGTGGGGAAAAGTGCATCGGAACTGGGAGAGGAAACTGAAAACTACTTGGAAGCGGTTGACAGGTAAAACACTTCAGAAGCATTTGTGTGTGAAATTACCGGTTCTAAAACAGTTCTGTCTGAAATGACAGACCAGAAACCGTTTGGGAACCGTTCCTCTTCCGGATTATATTGTCTGTCTGAAATTCCTCAAATGTTACTTTGTTGGGCTGGACCATGTCTGCTATAAAATGTAATGCCAGATATTGGAGATATAAACTTTATAAATGACACAGGCAAACCCAATTAACAATGTTGTTTTTGATTTCCAGTCTGCAACGCAATGCCATCAACCACCGAATCTTCTGGTCCATGAGGGGGATACCGAGGTGGTCTATGGCCACCAAGGACCCCACTGAGTCAGCTCATAGGGCGACTCAGGTAGAGAGTGTTCTTTGGGAGCTGACATGAGTGGCGACTCATGAGCGAAGCCGAATTGCTCTGATCCAAGGACCCAAAGAACACTTCAAAGAACAGCTTTGAACTACATTGGAGTCAACCGGTGCAAGGTTCAATCCCATCCTGAAAAGCAAGCAGTAGTATATGTTAAATACTGACCTTTTGGTTCTGGTTTGAACTATCCTTTTCTACGGCGTTGTGAGAAACTTAGCCCTGATTGAGAACTGTGGATGAGGAGACAGAGAGGCGGCTTGTTTCCATCTCAGAGCAGTGGCTGGGAAGGGGAAATCCATCCCATCTTCATTTATTATTAAGTTGAAAAGATTCAAGACTGGGCTAACAAAGTTTGATTTTTTCCATGCTTTTGGCTTTCTTCCTTTTTCTTTCTGGAACATTTAGGGGCTAATTAGAACAGCCTTTTCTTTCTTTTCTATGGGGGAGACCTTAATTCCCTACCACACTGCATGCAGAAATGGCTGGTACAGCTGGATTGACTACTACTTGTGTTTAAAGAGACAGACCTCGGGTGGCTTTGGCGTTCCGTAGCTCAAAAAGAAACAACACCGGGAGAGAAAGGCTTCATTTTTTCTACTCCTTCTTTGTCTCCCTGCTGCTTTAATCTGAGACTGGTTGCTGAGACTGGTTGCTGAGAAGGAGCAAAGATAACGCAGCTGGTAGACTTCTTTTGGGTGCTATATAAATCTTTGGGAATTGTTTATGCTGTATATGCTGGCAACAGGAGTAAAGAAGAAAAGAAGAAGATAAGAAGAGAAAACTCCTCAGCACGTTTTCCCTTTCTCTCTCTCTCTCTCTCTCTCTCTCTCTCTCTCCCCTCTTCAGTATTTTTGTTCTTTCTTTTAAAGTTTCTTTTTTTCCTCTTTTTTCTCTCTTTCTCTTTCCTCCTTTCCCCTTCCCTATGATAGGTTTTGTTTGTTTCATTATTATTAGGTCAAACTGTTAGCTATTTATCTAGTTGAGCCCTTAGTAGGACTTAATACCTAACATAATTGTACATAAATATTGCTTTGGAATTCATTGGAAAGGCAAAAGCTTGGTATAGTATAGAAATTAGAAAATTAGTGATACGTAGGAATAGTAATCTATAAGTCAGTTGTAATAGGTAAATAAGGTAGAGTAGTTTAATTAGAAAATTAGATAGATAGTAGTTAGATGATTTAAGTGTTATATAGATAAGAGTTAAGTGTGTAGTGCAGTGTAGAATTAGTTCAAGACAGAGATTCAAAATGTCAAGTGGTATGAAGAAACTCTCACTGACATCTCCAGGACACCCAAATTTGGTGCAAGTTAATTTAAAGGCGCTGCAAAATTTAATACAAGAGGCTGTGTCCTCAGCAGTGAGCCTAGCAGTTGAATCAGCATTACTGGCAGTGGTGGGGAAGGCATTAGAACCAATTCAATTTAAGCTAGACAATCTTACCCAGCAATTTACAGTGCAAACAGAAGAAATTAAAAAGCAGACACTAGAAAATAAACAAGAAATTTCAAATCTAACCACAGCAGTGATAAATAAATCTGAAGAGATGGAACAACAAATAGATGCTTTAAATACAAGACATGAAGATCTAGAAGATACACTGATAAAAATGGAACTAGAAAAAGCAGCTCACACTCTAAAGTTCCAAAATATACCAGAAAAGAAAGATGAAGACCCTAAACAAGAGATGGCACAATTATTAGCAGAGTTTATTGAATTAGAAAATACAAAATAAGTCTACAGTGATATTGAGAAGGCATTTAGGATGAACTCTGCTTTTGCAAAGTGACACAAACTACCTCAAGAAATTCATGTAAAATTTGATAAGAAATACCTGCATGAAAAGATCTTGAAAACTGCAAATAGAAAACTGTTACAGTTGCAAGAAACAAAAGTTAAAATATTGAAGGATGTCCCTTGGAGGATCAGGGAAAAAAGACAAAAATATATAAACTTGGAAAAATGACATTTCTTTTAGGTGGTTTTGCCAGAAGGGGTCTTCTTTATAAGGGTACAAAACAGAAAATTAATTCCATTTTCAAGTTGGAGGAATTTATTAGACTACATGGAGAAGAACTAAAATTTCAAGATGAAGAGGAAATCGAAACCGAAGAGGATGAAGAAGACACGAGTCAAGACCTAGGTGCATCAAGCTTGAAAAAAAACAAATAAGGAAGGCTCAATGGTAAAACTGTCCTATTGCAAGTATGTACAAGACTACAACAGATAATTAGGTCCAAGAAACAGAAAGAAGTGCAAGATGGAGAGTAGTAAATTTAAACTTATCTCAATAAATGTAAATGGCCTCAATGCCTTGACAAAACAAAGGGAAATTTTTCACCAATTAAAAAAGTTGAAGTTAGATATCATTTGCCTGCAAGAGACACACATCAAACAAGTGGAGCAAAAGCTTTTGGAAAACAAAAAACTTGGTAAAACTTTTATCTCCGCAGACAAACAGAAGAAGAAAAAAGGATTGGCAATGTATGTTAAAGAATCTCTACATCCTGAACTAATTTATGATTCAGGAGACAGAAGGATTTTATTAGTTCAAATCCAGAGACAAACTAAAACCATGTTGATAGCTAACATATATGCCCCAAACCGAGAACAAGATTTTTTTGGAGACATTGGGAAATATCATTGCACAACAAACCTTTGAGGATCTATGCATAATTGGGGACTACAATACTGTTTTTGATCAGGTGACAGATAGAAAAAAGCAAATAGGCTAGCAGAAACAAGGAAATGAACTACCTAAGACCTTCTTTAAAATGGTGGATGAAATGAATTTGATAGATGCCTGGAGAACTAAATACCAAAAAAAAAAAAAAAAGGATTTCACCTACTATTCAGCCCAACATAAATCCTGGTCGGGGTTAGATATGGCGTGGATTACTGTGCCATTAATAAATGCTTTATGTGATGTAGAGATCCTACCTGTGACGTTTGCAGACCACAATCCGTTACTGATTACTTTCCAAGATATTCCAAAAAGATTTAGATGGTCTATGAATACATGGCTATTGGAAAATGAAAAAATTGTGAAGGAGGCTAAAAAAGAGTTTCAAGAATTTTTTCAACATAATATATAGACGGAAACTCCTATGGATGTAGTATGGGATACTTTTAAAGCATTTGCAAGGGGAATATTCATCCATCAAAATATAAGGATCAAAAAACATTATAATCAAAATTTTATACAACTTCAACAACAAATCAAGGATCAGAAGGAAAAATGAAAAGACAAGTATCATCGGAACAATTAAGATTCAAAATAAAAAATGTACAACACCAAGTGAACTGTCTGCTTACTCAGGAAATTGCAAGAAAAATTATTTATACAAAGCAAAATTTCTTTGAGAATGCGAACAAACAGTCACGGTGGCTGGTTTATAGATTATGACAAGAGAAGGATAAAAGATTTATAAAAACTCTGAGAGATTATCTGGGAGAAGATCTCAGAAAGCTTTTATGAAAATCTTTATGGAAAATAAGAAGTTAACCAAGAAAAAATTAAAAACTACTTCAAAAATAATAACAATATTTTTAAAATTACCGAAGCTCAAAGAAAAATACTCAGCAATCCAATTATGATTTGTGAAATATCTCAGTCAATTAGAAAACAAAAGAAACACAAAACCCATGGCCCGGGCGGTATTCCAGCAGAGTTCTACCAAGCTTTCGAGGAACAGCTAATACTTCCATTTCAACACACATTGCAAAACATTACACACAGAAAAACTATACCTAACTCCTAGAATGCGGCATTGATAACACTTATACATAAACAGCAGACGGATGAAAAGGACATAAAAAATTACCGCCTAATTTCATTATTAAATGCAGACTATAAAATATATGCATCCATCCTTGCCTGCTGACTTAAACAAGTACTTGGGCAGATTATTCATCAGGACCAGGCTGGTTTTTTACCCAGAAGACAAATCAAGCACAATTTAAGGGTCATTCTGAATGTCCTTGAATATTTCGAAGCCCACTCAGAGAAAGTTATGGCGATAATTTTCTTCAACGCTGAGAAAGCATTCGATAATATTAATTGGGACTTTATGATAGAACATTTATTAGCTTCACAGTGTGGCTAAAACTTTATTATAATGGTCAGACCCATCTCTCCTTATATATAATTGAATAGTGGGTGCCAAAGTTCTAATTCTAAAATGCACTCCCTTAGTGTATGGCTGATGGCACTGCTCCTCAGCATATATCGCCACCAATCAGAAGGCAAAGCCCGGGTCCCGCCCACACCACAACTGCTGTGACAACCTGGTCTTTTGCATATGGAAGCTGATTGGACTTCAGTCCATTCCACACCTCAAACTCCCCTCCCCCGCGCAAGGCAGTTGGAATTTTCAGTTGCATAACATACCTCATAGGGGAGAGGAGAATGGGTAACAATGGTTACCACTCTCCAGGTGAGGGCTACAGATAACTCAAACATACAAATGCTTTTCAGGTAGCAGAGATCAGTCCCTCGAGAGAAAACAGTGGACTCTGTCATTAAACCCTGCTGAGGTCGCCACAGGAAACTGTTTGCCCAAAGCCAGAGCACTCTCCCAGAGCCTCTTTCTAGATCCCGTTGTATTTATTTCCGCAACGGGCATTATTTCTAGTTTATAATAAACAACATGCCAGAATTGTGATAAATGGGGACCTAAAAAGAAAGATCAACATTTTTAAAGGCACTCGGCAAGGCTGCCCCCTTTCACCGTTACTTTTTATTTTCACTCTGGAAATTCTGTGTGAAACGATAAGTAATGAAACTCTAATTATGGGCCTAAAAGTTAAAGGTGAAGAATTTAAAATCCAAACATTTGTGGATGATCTCACACTAATATTACAAGATCCATTACAATCTATGACCCACTTGCTAAAATCATTACAAGATTATGGGCAAATAGCAGGATTTAGGATTAAGAAAACAAAGAAAACAAGAAAATGAAAATAATTACAAAAAACTGCACTCCAGAACAATGTCAACAACTACAAAAGATATCGGGATTTGAAGTTCAGAAGAAGATAAAATATCTAGGTGTATACATTACAAATAGATGCAGTTCTGTATTCCAAGATAATTATTCAAAACTTCTCTTCGAAATGAAAGGGGACTTAGAAAAATGGAAGGACCTGCAACTATCTTTATTGGGAAGGATTGCAGTGCTTAAAATGAATGCACTCCCAAGAGTACTGTTTCTTTTTCAAACCATATCTATACTGAAAAACCAAGCATACATTTAAGATTCAGAAAAGCTCACTCGAAAATTTATCTGGCAACAAAAAAGACCAAGAATTAAACTTAAAATACTTCAGGATAGGAAAGGTCAAAGAGGACTTGCACTTCCTGAATGGTCCTCTTATTACCAGGCTTCAGCACTGACCTGGATTAGAGAATGGATCACCTTACAAAATACCAGACTTTTGAAATTAGAGGATCATAACCTACTACTGGGCTGGCATGCCCTTTTGTGGTACGCCAAACAAGACATACATACATACTTTAGGCAACATACTCCCAGAGATGCCTTACTGAAAACTTGGGTAGTGATTAAAAGATCTTTTTATACTAAAATTCCAAAATGGGTAGCCCCTTTGGAAGCTTTCACCAATCCTAATCTGTTGACTAAAAACTTAATGGGAAGATATGAAGACTTATTAGATAATAAGAATGAACTCAAAACCCAGAATATGTTGCAGAAAGAAGAACTAACCCCATCATAGTGGGAAAGAATTCAGTTAGAATCCAGATACGCCAAAGACAGACAGACTAGTTTCTATGAAAAACAGATTGAGCTAGATAAAATTTTTACTAAGTACAGATGACAAGCTTATAAAAAAACCCGTACATAGTTCTCCAAGACTTTAAGATGTATGATGAAGTGGTTAAGGTCCCCATGGTCGTTTGGGCAAAAAACTTTTGATATAATATTGAGCTAGATAAATGGAATAGAATTTGGAAAAATACTATAAAATACTCGAAAGCAGTACCACTTAAAGGAAATTTCTATAAGATGCTCTACAGATGGTACCTAACACCTGATAAACTAGCTAAATACTATCCTAACATGTCTAACATATGTTGGATGTGTAAAGAAAAAGTTGGTTCCTTCTATCATATCTGGTGTTCCTGTGATAAGGTTAGAAAATTCTGGGTTGGAGTTCATAGACTGATAATGGAAATACTAGGAATTAATGTACCCTTCAAACCAGAAATGTTTTTGTTAAATGTAATGCCTGAAAATCTGCAGAGGCTAGACTGTTATATGATTACGCATATAGTAACTGCGGCTAGAATTCTATACGCCAGCAAGTGGAAAAAAGAAGTCTTACAAAAGAAGATATAATCCATAAATTAATGGATGTAGAGGAAATGGACAATTTAACAATTTTACTCCAAGGAAAAACAAATAATAATTTAATAATGTATAGTCAAGATTCTATAAGTGGATGGAGCACAATGTTAATTAGTGAATATAATAATTTAACAAATCTTACCTCAACAAATCAGTTTAACTACAAATAATATAAGGGAAACTTGCTTTAGGTGGAAGGATGTTGGGATGGAAACCATTTTTATGCCTGTATTTGCTTATTGTTATTCCTTAACCCTGCTGAAAATCAATAAATAATTTTTTTAAAATGTTATTTTTAATCAAAATACAAACAAAATCAATTGATTCCTAGAAGTGAAAGCAACTGATTACTGGGGAACCTATAAATGTACTGAATCATATAGAAGATGAGTTTTTTCCTCAAGGGATAGCATAAAAGGAGGTATCTTACACTACCATTCAAATTAGCTACTTTAGATAAGTCATAATCTCTGAAAGTATATACGGTAGTTTTTCAGCACTCCCCCATACACCCAGCCTTAGCAGCCAAGCACAGCTACAATCTGTCTCTTGCTCTTTGTTTCCTCTCTTCCCCATCCTTTCTTCAAAGATCTCAAGGAGGCACATGGGACTACTCTCTCCACCACTCCATCCCCACCCCGCCACCAACAGCCCTGTGAGGTGGGCCAGGCTGAGTAACTGGCCCTGGGTGACCCTGGGTCCTGACTCCGGAGGAGGGTGTGTGTGAACCAGGCTCTTTCAGATCCCTCAACCCCTAGTTCTCATCCTTCCTGCATTTCCCACAGAAGCCATGGAGCTGAGGGAAAGCCAGATGGAGAGGCTTTTTCCAAAACCTCCAGGGGGTGCTTTTTTCCTCCCACAACCCCTTTTCCCTCATGGGCTGAGGTGGTGGGAGAAAGAAAGTAATCATCCTCCACCTGCCCCAACACTCACTCTTCCTCCCAGCTCCATGACTGTTCAGACATGCGGCAGTGACACCAGTGACCCTTTCCCCCTTTGTTCCTCCGCTTACTTCTAAGGCTGGGAGGTCTTTTCCTCTCAGAGTGGCATGCACAGGACATCCCAGTTGCCTCCCAATCTATGTGCCAGCCCTCCTCCTTCTCTCTTCCCCATTGACCCTGCCCTTTCATCAGCTAACTGCTGTTCCGTGTGCCTGGTCTTGCCAAACCCCCCTCATGGTTGTCATTTAAAGCAATGTGAAGCTGGTTAGTGCAGTGCCTCCCCCATGACATATTTTACCTCTGTCCACTTGTGGACTTTTATTCTATGCTACCCTGGTGTTATGAATCACCTTTCTAGAGGCATTTTGTAAGGTTGTGCCCTGATAGGCTGTGGGTGAGAAAATGGCTGCTTGGAAGAGTGGACCCTGTGGCATTATACCTTGTTGAACCTTCCCCAAACCCTCCCCTTCCCAGTCCCACTCTCCAGACCACAGTAAAATCACTGAGTTTTTGCAGATCCTAGTGCTCCCTTTGATGTTATGATATCACTTTTCGACATAAGTAATGTCAGCATGCCAGCATAGTGCCAGGACACGAATCCCTGCCCCCCAAAACTCCTAAAAGCCCCCAAAGACTCCCAGAACTACCAAATGCGGCCTGATAATTCTACATATTTTATTGCCTGACAACAGGCCTCCACAGTGGCTCACAATAAGAAACTGATATATTTTATATATAGGTTGTGAAAAATGAAAGCACTTGGCAGGAGGACAATGTCAATGATCCACTCCCCAGTTTTCTTATTCCAACTGATGTTCCATAAAGCTTCTGTGATTACTTTGAGGAAAGAAGCTCCAGAAATGTTCTGCTGAGGAAACAACATCGGATAGCACCAGATGTTCTGTCACTGTGCCTCCCAGTTCTTCCTAGCAGCAGCACTGAATGAAAAGCACCAACTGGGGATTGCAGGAGATAGGACTGTGTAAAGAAACACATCTCTTTTTCTGATTGCATGAAATGCCCCCTAGGCTGCAATCCTAATTGCTTTTTATAAAAATTTACAGTCATTATTTGAAAAACAATGGAACATAAGACCAGTTCACTTATGGCCTGAAGGTCTCCTCTGTTCACAGGGCAGGGCAGCAAGAAACCTTGTACTGGTAATGCCCTGTTGCATTCTCCTTGTAAAACTTAATGTGAACTGAAGCTTACATCCAGAAAATCCTGCCTAAGTAGGCCCATCTGCTACTAAATAGAGTAGATGGCTCATCTGGATACACAATACATCTGTTTCATTCCTAGAAGACCAGTTCTGTTTTCAACACAAGGCCACAGATGACCTGAAACTACTTAACTTGACACAATAAATGCAAAACAGCATTTTGAAATAAGATACTACTGCCAGGGCTCTTTTTGTAGCAGGAACTCCTTTGCATATTAGGCCACCCCCCTAATGTAGCCAATCCTCCAAGAGCTTACAGAGCTCTTCTTACAGGAACTACTGTAAGCTCTTGGAGGATTGGCTACATTAGGGGTGTGTCACTTAATATGCAAATGAGTACCTGCTACAAAAAGAGCCCTGCGGGCAGCTGGATTTCGCAGGTGGGATCTGAAACTGGTGTATTAGTAGATACAAACCCAGTTTTCCTCAGGAACCTCCAAAATCTCCAGGAAATACAAGTGATTTTCAGCGCGCTGCTTGCCCATTTCTTGTGCTGTGGGGGAGGGGGCAACTGCCATAGAACAAAAAGTTTTCATGGCACTCATTATCTTGTATCATTATTTCTTCTGCAGCCCCAGGCCTCTTAAATAAATGTTTGGTGCACAGGACTATTTATTCTATTGTCAGTGATTAATGTGCCTGCTTGATTTAATTTGGTATGCATTTTGCATTAGCCATGGTATGTTTTCAGACTTATTTAATAAGCACTCTCTCCCTCTCTTTCAAAACTGTGTGTATTTGTTATGATCTAATTTAAATGTTCATGGTTGTTGTCCAGTAAGTATTTTAGGAATATAAATCTACGGATAATAGGCTGCTTGGAGACCTGTTGTCATTCTGATATTTAATTTGGGGGCTAGAAAAAGACTTCAAAACATCAGGCCGAATAGGAAATATTATGACATATTTGGGGAACACTTGGGTCAGTTGATATCTGCTTCTTCACACAATGGACCAGTCAGCAATAGCCGACTCCCATACTGAAAATGGATGGTAGAGAGCCAATAGATCAGGCGGTTGGGGGGGGGGGGCACTGAGTTTATCCTCATTCTCCGCCGAAAAGGTTATAGGTGAAATGAATGTACTGATCCCTCCTTAGGCAGTGCCTGCACTGTGCTATGTGCCTAGGGCTTCCAGTCGCCAGGTGGGGACTGGAGATCCTGCGATCTAGGAGGGTCAAGCTAACAAATAAATATATTAAAAATACAAATATTTATTAGGGTGTACACATGAATAAAACATTCATCAAGTTAAAAGAAATAGTCTAAATATCAGACTCTAAAAGCTTGTAAGATTGAAAGCTGCTTGTTATACATATCTCATTGATGGGTAAAACTTTTGACCTAAGGACCATACGCGTTTCGGCCTTTACAGGCCTTCCTCCATGGTCAATATTTTTTATCTTACAATGACACACATCCAGAAATTTATATATATGGTTACTGAGATATGGTTACTGGAAACACAGGTGTCCAAAGGGTATGTTGCATGTGGGGCTGCTAGCTCTGAGTTGGGAAATTCCTGGAGATTTGGGAGGCAGAGCTTGAAGAGGGCCTGGTTTGGGGAGGGGAGGGACTTCAGCAAGGTATAATGCCATAGAGTCCACCTTTAAAAGCAGCCATTTTCTCCAGGGGAACTGACCACTGTAGCCTGGAGATCAGTTGTCATTCTGGGAGATCTCCAGCTCCCACCTTAGAGGATGGCAATCCTGTTTTCATGCCAAGCATGTCCTTTCAGACCCAGCCTGATGCTGATTCCTATCTGGTCCAAAGTGGGGGCAGTCTGGTCCAAAGCTGAGCAGCAGCATGGGAGGAAAAATTTCTGTCAGAAGTCCAAGAAGGGCCAGGCCCTGGGGCAGGGCTTCAAGGGGGTGACAGGCCATCTGTATATAAGGGCCCAGTCCCAAGGTCCCGTGGGAAGGCAAGTAGAAGGACAGGGCCTGTACAGACTACCAGACTGGGCTTAAAAGGTCGGAGGCAGGGGTCGTTTCGTAGAAAAAGAGCTAGGGAAACTCATTAGCATAACTCATTAGCATATGCCACACACCCTGACATCACCGGAAGTGTGTCATAAGGCCACACCCCCTGACATCACTGGAAGTGTGTCATAAGGCCACACACTCCGTCCCCAATGGTCCCGGCCGCCGCCGCCGGCCTTGCAGCTCCACTACCGAGCCCCATGAGGGGCCCGGCGGTGGACCTGCAAGGCCGGCAGGAGTGCGAGGAAGCCCCGCAAAGTCCCTCCCTGGCCCCAGGCAGGCAGGGGTGGGGAGAGGCAGGGAGAAAGCAACTTACCCTCCCTCTTCTCCTGCCTTCTCCTGGCTGAATGAGGGCTGGAAGCGGGGCGGCCGAAAGCAGGGGGCGGGGCTTCGTCATGTGCCCCGCCCCCCGTACCTCACCCAGGGGAACTGCGATCCCCCCCAAACCCCCCCCGAAATGACCTCTGGTCGGAGGAATCTAGTGAGGAAGTCTACTGAGCAGAGAGAGCAAGACAGAAGCATTGAAGGATTCGGGTGCTGCCTGACCCACTTCCCCCTCTTTCTGAGGCCCACAGAGGGTGGGAAATAATGATATGTTACATTACATCGAATGTTTTGATGTTTTAATGTTTGCTGCCTTGGAGACCCTATTTAGGTGGAAAGGCAGCATAGACATATTTTATATAAACAATAAATATTTGACTGCTACAGCAGACCAACGTGGCTGCCCTTTGCAAGGGTCTATTTTGTTCATCGTAGCAGAAACAGGTCAACAGAAAATGTTTCAAAGTTATGCAAGTTGGCAGGAACAGATTAAGTCAGCGTCATGAACAACAGTAACCATAATAATACCTGGAATCTGCATAACTGTATAGAGATTTGCGTTTGCCAGACTCCAGGACCCATTAACACAGACATGCTAATTCTTTTCCATTAGCTTCCCGTGAGCTCATCCTTGCATTACCCCAAAACATGAGATGAAATTAATGTACATTTAATGTTTTCTGAACTGGAAAACAGGAGGAGACCAGTGAATATGCATTTCCCCCCTCTTAGATAACAGGTGCATTTTCAGAATCATCAGTCCAGATTTCTGTGTATTTCATTCTTCTCTAGATGGTAAGAGCACATCACACTGCTCGTCTGATCCCCTCTTTACACTTATGGAGGGACAATGGGAAGTAGATGGAGCTTTAGAAGAAATCGGTAATGTAGTGATAAGAATGTGTAAGGACATTTATTCTGTGTCAGATATAGATGAGCTGCGGTGGCTCAAATGGTTAAGACGCTGAACTGCAGGCTGTGGAAGGTCAGTAGTTCAGTAGTTCGAGACCCGGGTGTGCCGCATGACGGAGTGAGCTCCCATCTCTAGTTCCAGCTCCTGCCAACCTAGCAGTTCGAAAGCAAGAAATTGCAAGTAGATAAATGGGTACCACTTCGGTGGGAAGGTAACAGCGTTCCGTGCGCCTTGGGGTTTAGTCATGCCGGCCACATGACCACGGAAATGTCTTCGGACAGCGCTGGCTCTTTGGCTTTGAAACGGAGATGAGAACCGCAACCCTAGAGTCGGATTCGACTGGCTTTCGAGCAAGGGAACCTTTACCTTTACCTTTACCAGATATAGATATTCCCTCAACTATTTACCAGTAGGGGGAAAAACAGTATTGCCATTTTGAAGTAGTCATTTTCTAACCTCCCACTTTGATGGAGCTTCGTTGTGCCTACATACATATTCAAGAACTCAACATGGCATAACTAAAGATGTCAATCATTTGTTTTGCTCCAATTTGTTTCTGTCACAATCTAAGAATTTTTAATGCTTCCCAGCATGGGTGTGGTTCAACTCAGTCAGTGACAATTGTTGATGCAGTACCTGCACTACGGTACACCAAGAATTCTGGATTAGGCTGTTGTTTTGGGACATCTTGAAGAAGTGGCCTTTATTTAGTGATGCAAAACAGAAAGATGAATATATGCAACGGCCAAAATAGATATTGTTAGGTTGTTTTGCAGGTTCCTATCACCTACTAATTCTATATCCTTATAAATCCTCTTTTATTTTAATATTTGTGTCTAGTCTCTCTGTCTCTCCCTGACAAGTTCTCACTCTGGGACCTGTAATGGATATAGTTATAGAAACAGGAAATATTTAAAATACATTTAACTTGGAAACAAATTCGAGGAAATTCACCTAGGGAAAAATATTCATAAACACAGATATTCAATGGCAGAGAAAATGCTTGGAAAATGCCAAAAGGAAATGGATATGGAACAACAGTTTGGCTCCAAAACAGCCTTGTACAATCAGTAAGAGATGGTTTAAACAACTATTACATCAGAGATCAAAAATAGTAGTCCATTGCTTTACAAGAACATCTGCTTGTAGCACACTGATGGAAAAACCACCTCTAACAAAAGGAAACTGGGTCCAAATGTTTCCTCAGACCTTGATTCTAATCCAGACCCTTTCTGATGTTCCAACATGCCATGGCTGTATCATGTAAGTGCCAACATTCTGTGAGAGAATCTGTTCTTACTGTAGATTTAGGAAGAACTTAAAATCTCATGAGAAAATGTGTCTCCAGCTTTCCATTTGAATTTTTCAAGCCCATCCTTCAGATCATTTGGATGGAAGTTTATCTGTTGCACCCAGACTTCAGGAACATATGTGAATGCAAATGAACCACAGAAGCTCAGACAATTTTGTGCTTTCTACAACTTTCTCTTGCATCCTTGCTATGCTTTACTTTATTGAACAAGGCAAGAAACAGGGGATTGGGTCATTTAATCATTTGAACATTTTAAAAAATCAATGGTAAATCTGAGCTGCTCATTTTGGGACATCCAAGGGGAACCCTGACTTCCTCACATCAATACCCTAGGATCAGAAAAAATGTTCATCCTAACCCAAACCCATCTACTCAGACAGCATATTCAGAAACATAGTCACCATTTGCCTCAACTTCTTTCTTGCTTCCCTTCCCCCACTTAACTTCACCAGTGAAGGATGTAGAAGATCCGTATCGACAGTGAGCATATGATGCTTGCAGGCTTTGTGAGGCATGGTGGTCATTTCTTTAGGGTACATCAAACATTACTAAGAGCTTTTGCCAGTTCATCAGATATGGATTGTGAACCAGTTTGTATGACTCAATATTATATTGTATCCAATGCTCCCTCTAAGCTGTGGAGTCTTGTGAGCAAAAATTCTACTTTGTGAGCTACTGGCATTAAAGTTGTGAGCAAGCGATTTGGCTGCTGCATAGATTAGTTTGCTCTGGAGCATCCTTCCTGAGCTAAGACAAAAACGTGTGAGCCAGAGACTAAAATACTATGAGCTAGCTCACACTAACTCAGCTTAAAGGGAACACTGATTTGTATCTATTATGACTGCTCACAATATCCATTTATGATGACATTTGAATAAAGCAGACTCTTTTGACTTAAATTCTGAGACCTGGAGAATTCAGGCTTTTTGTTACTAAACAAAGATCATAGTTATATGTAGCACCTAGAAAAAACAGGCCTGAAAGTTGCACCTAGTTGGCAGGATATGAGGTCAAAATAAAATAATGGATTAGTTTATTAGGTTTAAAAGCCCATAAGCCATACACCATAAAAGTTAATTTTCAACTTTAAAAAAGGGTTTTAGACATTTAAAAAGACAGTATAACAGAAATGTGCCACATCTATTATACAATTATTGCACAGACTACTCAGCAGAAGTCTCAACCTTGTAGATTTGGAAAAAGGAAGAAAATTTTAATAGCCATTTCCTCATGAACTTTTCTTTTGCAACTGCATGTTTTGGACAACAAAAAATATATGGGCAGGTGAGCTTATAGTTGCTAATGGGCAATCGCAGTAGCGTTGACTTGCTGGGATGCCCTGAAAATGACCCTTTATCTGTGCAGATGGGAATGCCTTGCAGCATGCCCCCATATATACTCTTCTCAATTTAGGGACGGATAGCACGTACAAATAGTGTGGTACATCAAATTTGATGGAGTATTTAATCCCCACATAAAGTCGTGAGCATTTCCATGTGGCATCCCTTTGTAACGCATTCCAGTCATGCTCGATTAATTTTATGCTGAGCACCGTTCTAATTTTAGATATTGAGTTCCCTGTTTTATGTTTGCCTAGTTGTTTAGATTTTGTGTCCACAGCATTATTGCATCCTTGTCAGATGTCAAAGTCAGAAGATTTTCAGCAGTCAGTAATCTATATTTATAGTTGACTATAGCTTTCCAAATCAAGGTCGAGATCTTTGGTAACCCTAACTCTAAATGTATCACTGAGGAAGCGATAGATGGCGGCAGAGACACAATTTTACAAAAAAAGGTTAATTGAGTTCTTTCCCAAAGGTCTACCAGACCTGTGAACCATATTGGGGAGTCATACAAAATACGAGGTAAAATTAAAACTGAATATGCTTTCAGAAAAGCCGGAACATAAAAACATAAGAGAAGCCAATGTTGGATCAGGCCAATGGCCCATCTAGTTCAACACCCTGTGGCCAAAAATATCAGGTGCCAGCAGTGGGGCCAGGACACTAGAAGCCCTCCCACTGTTTAGCAAGAATGCGGTTTATTCTTCAGCTCTGTTACTTCTCCGAACACGGTACAACGATCGCCAGCCAGAACCCATCGTTCGAACCAACACATACACTGGCTGCTCTATATTTAAACATTCCCGGCTAATGTAGCCACACCCACTGTACAATAAGCAACCTATGAGGTTGAAGCAATAAGGACCAATCACAAGCGATCCCGCTCTGCACGGTGATTGGCAAACATATTCTGGGCTAGGGCTCCTATTGGTTACATTAGGATCCTAGCCCAGGGCGAAGCTTAACATGGCATCTCAATGGCACAGTTCACAAGGCAGTTATATACATCTCAATACATAACAAATCCCTCCCCCCTAAGCAAAAACACTATGTACAATCATAATCGCTTAGGTACATTGGCGCTCTGCGCGATCTCTGAGACCTGCGTAGCTGTACAGGTTCAGGGCACCTTTCATTCTGGGGAGTATTGCACGACTCTGGGACCTCAGAGTCAGGAGCACTTCCATCACTAGCAATGGGTCTTTGAGTAGGGGTCTGCCCTGGCTCGCGGACAGTACTTGGGCCCTCGGGCACATCAGAACTCACCTCCGGAAGAGGTTGTGGAAGGTCCTCGGAATCAGGTAGCTCGGCAGGTTGCGAGGTGGGGCGGCCAGTCGCCCACCGCTGCCTCAACTGGTCCACATGTCGCCTCCATTTGCGCCCGTCCGCAAGCTGGACTACATACATGCGGGAACCCACTACCTCAGTTACAGTGGCTGGAAGCCACGAATGTCCCCCAGCATAGTTCTTGGCGAACACAGTATCTCCGCACTCGTATGTGCGGACCTTATTGGGAACACTCTGCTGCTGGGGCCTCAAGTCGTTGAGGTCTGGATGCAGCCTATCCAGCAAAGACGCTAGGCGTCGCCCCATCAATAGTTCGGCCGGGCTGCGGCCTGTGGCAGAGCACGGCGTTACGTGTTGCCGTAGAAGGAATGACGCTAGTTTCACTCCCCAATCCCCGGATGTTAGCTTGGCAAGCGCATCCTTGGTCGTGCGGACCATTCGCTCTGCCTGCCCGTTCGATGCTGGGTGGAACGGGGCAGACGTAATTTGCCTGATGCCATTGTTAGCCAGGAATTGAGCAAACTCTTGCGACACGAACTGAGCGCCGTTATCGCTTACCAGGACATCAGGCAACCCATGCGTGGCAATTAAGCGGCGCAACACATTTATAACAGCAGTGGAAGTGGTGGTAGACATTGGCGCCACTTCCAACCATTTCGAAAAAGAGTCCACCACAATCAAAAACATTTGACCCTGTACTGGGCCCGCCAAATCTATGTGCAGCCTCGACCAAGGCTTTCCCGCCGATTCCCATTTCTGTGGGAAGGCGGTTGGCGGTTCGGGTCTCGCCTGCTGGCATGGCGTACACCCCCGTACCCACTCTTCAATGTCAGCATCCATCCCAGGCCACCATACATATCCCCGGGCCAGAGCCTTCATATGCACCATGCCGGGATGGCCCTCGTGTAGTGATTTCAGCACTTTTTCGCGCCAGCGTTGCGGTACAATCACTCTGTTCCCCCACAGCAAACAGCCCTTTGATACCGACATTTCGCTTTCCCGCGTTTTGTACGGTTTGAACTCCGGCTCCAACGTTCCTGCCGGCCACCCCCTCCACACCCAGTTAATAACACGACTGAGCACAGAGTCTTTTGCTGTCGCAGCAGCAATGTCCTTAGCAGACACAGGTGCCTCCGGCAGTTCCTCGATAGCTAGAATGGAGCAAGTAGGAGCAGGGTCCAAGTCCTGGCCGGGCAGAGGGCAGCGGCTGAGCGCATCAGCGTGTCCAATGGCCTTACCCGGCCTGTGCTCCAGGTCGAACTCGTAGGCTGAGAGGAACAAAGCCCACCGCAACATGCGTGCGGACATAACATCAGGGAGTTGCCGGTCCTGGGCAAAAATCCCTAGCAGGGGCTTGTGGTCTGTCACCAGTATGAATCTCCGTCCAAACAAAAAGTCATGAAACTTCTTAACAGCGGAAACTAGCGCCAAAGCCTCTTTGTCAATCTGCGCGTAGTTTCTTTCCGCTGCTGTTAGCGACTTGGAATAAAAGGCGATAGGGGCTTCCCGCCCGTCGGGCATTACGTGGCTCAGCACAGCTCCCACCCCAAATGGGGACGCATCAGCAGCTAACACAAGCAGTTTGTCCTCATCATAATGTGTTAACACTGCATCAGACGACAACAATTTTTTCACCCCATCGAATGCCCGCTCATGCTCTGGACCCCACCTCCATTTTGTGTCTTTATGCAGCAGGTTGTGCAATGGGGCCGCAATCGACGCCTTGTGGGGCAAGAAGGCGTGATAAAAATTAAGGAGTCCTAGGAAGGACTGTAACTCCTTCTTCCCTTGTGGCCGTGGGGCATTCTGGATTGCGGAGACCTTATCGTTAGTAGGATGGACCCCAAACTCATCCACCCGGAACCCCAAGAACTCCACACTCGGGACTCCCACCAGGCACTTCGACTTTTTTACCTTCAGGCCCGCATCAGAAAAACGTTTGAGCACCTCCCGCACTCGGCACAGCAGCTCGTCATCAGATTTGCCCGCTATTAAGACATCGTCAAAATAGGGCACCGTGCCCGGCACCCCCCTCAACAACCCCTCCATGAGGCTCTGAAAAATCCCCGGCGCAACATTCACTCCGAATTGGAGTCGATTTACTCTAAACGCCCCCCTATGCGTTACGATGGTCTGGGCGTCAGCCGCCTCTTTGGTCACGGGGAGTTGTTGGTACGCTTGGGCCAGGTCGAGTTTGGCGAATACCTTCCCTCCTCCCAGTGATGCCAGTACGTGGCTAATGACTGGTACAGGGTACGAATGCTGCTGCAAGGCTTTGTTAATCGTGCACTTGTAGTCAGCGCAAATTCGTATTGACCCATCGGGTTTAATTGGAGTAACAATGGGGGTTTCCCATTTACTACAAGGAACTGGTTCCAACACCCCTTGTTCAAGTAGCTTATCGAGTTCAGCCTCGATCTTTGCCTTGAACGGAATGGGCACTTTCCTGTATTTTAGGCGTATAGGGCGTATAGCAGGATCCAACTCAAAAGACACTGGGGGACCATTATACTTTCCCAATCCGCCCCCAAACACTTCAGGAAATTCAGCATATAATACAGCCCATTTATTTTCCACAACGTTATTAACTCCCACAACAGCAATACCCAGAGGCTCAAACCAGTCCAACCCGAGCAGGTTGGTACGGTTTCCCTCAGCGATCAAACATGAAAGCACAGCACCTTTCCCTTTGAAATTAACTGTGAACGTATCCCTCCCCGCCAGAGGGATTCGATTTCCCTGAAAATCGGACAATCGGATGTCCGCAGCTCGCAACCTCCGCCGACTTCGTGTTGGGAACAGCTTGTGCCACGTCTGCGTAGACAAAACGGTTACCGCCGACCCGGAATCCACTTCCATCTCACACGGTGCGCCGTCGAGATGGAGAATGACGTGGATCTTTTTTCGGCTCTCGGTGCTTAGGACGGTGGCTGTGGCTTCTGACGACAGGCTCCCTGTCATCTGGCGGGTGTCTTCTTTCGGTGCGGCTCGGGGACGTTGGTGCCGGCGGGGAGATGAAGCTGGTGAAGACTTGTTTGCGGCTCTGCATACCCGGGCAACATGCCCCCGCTTTCCGCACTTCCGGCAGTCTAGGTCTCTCGCCCAGCAACGCTCGCGCCGATGTTTCCCGCCGCAACCGTCGCATGCTGTACACTCGGCAGGTTTCCGTTGGGTCCGCTTGGACGTTCCCGCCTTCACTTTGCAGACGTCATCATCGGAGTCGCTGCTTGCGTCGTTAGCCCTCTGCTGGTGGACGCGTTGATCAGCTGTGGCGACCCGTTGTCTCACTTCCCTGGTTGACCTGTCAGCAGCTTCCGCGGCGACAGCCTCGGCATAGGCGATGGCCCACGTTAGTGTAGTTCTTGCGAACAAGCGTTGCTGCAGTCGCTCGTCTCTCAGACCACAAACGAGGCGATCTCGGAGGGCCTCCTCCACATTCGCGAAGTTGCAAGGCCGTGCTGCCTTGCGAAGAGCTGCAACGTACTCAGCTATGGACTCATTTGCGTTCTGGCCCCGCTTGTAAAAAGCGTGCCTGCAGGCGATTTCCGACGGCTGTGGAGAGAAATGTGATTTCAGCTTGTCTGTCAAGCTTTCAAAGGATACGGTTTTGAGGTCATCTGGTGCCACCAGTGACCGGGCGATGTCAAAAACGCTCTTTCCACACGAGCTGAGTAGAGTCGCCCTCTTCTTCTCCTCTGTCGTGATGTCATTCGCCTCCAGATGGAACTCAAACCTTGTGAGGTAAGAGTCCCAGTCTTCAGTAGTCGGGTCGAAGCATTCGAACTTCTGGCTGCTCGCGGCCATCGTTATGCGCACAGGCGGGGCCACCAGAGCGGGTGGAGCCTGTGGCTGGCCGGCCTCGGCGATTTCCTCGTTGTCCGACATGGGGTCTGCTCTAGCGGGGCTGCCTACCCGCACTAGAATCCCACCGTCGTCGCCAATTGTTAAGTCGTGCGCTTAACAAAGAAGTCGGAGAGTGATTCAGCAAGAATGCGGTTTATTCTTCAGCTCTGTTACTTCTCCGAACACGGTACAACGATCGCCAGCCAGAACCATCATTCGAACCAACACATACACTGGCTGCTCTATATTTAAGCATTCCCGGCTAATGTAGCCACACCCACTGTACAATAAGCAACCTATGAGGTTGAAGCAATAAGGACCAATCACAAGCGATTCCGCTCTGCACGGTGATTGGCAAACACTTTTCTGGGCTAGGACTCCTATTGGTTACACTAGGATCCTAGCCCAGGATGAAGCTCAACATGGCATCTCAATCAGGCGATTCACAAAGTAGTTATATACAATGCAATACATAACACATGTGTTAATCACTCTTTGGGTGAGGAAGTACTTCCTTTTATCTGTTCTAACCCAACTGCTCAGCAATTTCATGGAGTGCCCACGAGTTCTTGTATTGTGAGAAAGGGAGAAAAATATTTCTTTCTCTACCTGCTCTATCCCATGCATAATCTTATAAACCTCGATCATGTCACCCCTCAGCCATCGTTTCTCCAATCTAAAGAGCCCCAAGCATTTTAACCTCTCTTCATAGGAAACGTATTGGGCTCCGTGGGTGTATTTTTTTTTAAAGTGCCAATAATGCTAGGTCAACTTTCCCTTTCAGATAGTGGACGTGCTTAGTCCATTTCAGGTTTGGTTGAAATATGATACCTAAATATTTAAATTCATCAACCTGGTAGAATTTATAAGCTCCTATTTTCCATTCCTTACTTTGTCTTTTAGATGACTTGGTAAATATCAAAATGATGGATTAGAAGGAAGCAAATCATATTTGCTTCCTCTTTCCTTAGCTCCCCTAGAAAAGATATCACTGGAGGTCAGGAGGCCTCAATGGTCAAAAATGCACATGGCACATAGGGGCTGTAGTGAGCAGGAGAAATTGGATGAAATTGCTACTCCCTCCACTTTTCACCAGTAAAGCTTCAGAAGCTGCAGGAGGGGGTGGAGGATTTTGTTCATTCCCCTTCCTCGAGGTATCCCTTGTGCCACATGGCTAGGGTTGCCAACTCTGGCTTGGGATATTCCTGTGGATTCGGAGGTGGTGCCTGGGGAAAGACTTCAGTTTTTCCTAGACTCTATAGTACACCATGGAGTTCATGCTCTAAAGGTGCAATTTTCTCCAAGGGAACTGATTGGTGTAGTTAGAAGACTCGTTTTAATGCTTGGAGGACTCCAGGATGTTGATAACCCTAACCACCAATCCCTGGGAGTGTTTTTTCAAGTGTGGGCTGCTGAGCAAGGGAGTCTAGCAGATTATGGGAAAGGTCTGCTTCGATGACTGCCTTCCTGTCATGGTTTGTATGATCCAACATCATAGATTATATTTAACTTATCATTAAAGGAGACAATACCTTATATCTACTAGTAACATTTTAGGTTTAAAATTAGATTCAAAGTTAAAGAGCAAGCCTCATCAATTTCACATCATTTCAATTTCTAATTCAGATGCTCCTTCACATTTTATATAAGGAAACAGGGAAGAAGATGAATAACTTTTAATGTTACTGACCTGAAATTGCTTTTAAAGCTGGAGGGAAAACTGTTTCCTGTCCAAAGTACAGAACATCTGGCTGTGTGATTAAACCAGGACTAGACTATGCAATTTTAAAAACTGTACTGAGTCTGCATAGTTCCACTACACTCTGGGTATTTTATAGCTGCTTGAATTGTAGCTCTGCTCCGCCAACAACATGTCTCAGGATTACTTGCAGACACATTGTGCAAAGACACGTTTATTTCTGTCAGCTGGGAGGGGAACTGGTGCTTCAGCTATGTGACAAGATTTTAAGTTCTTCATTAGTTGTACTTCGCTGGACATTTGTGTTAACTTGTCATAACATGTCAGCACACTCGAACAGATACAACTCCAGTAACTTCACATCAAGTGTCAAGATTTGTACAGTAACACTCTTCTTATTTCATGAAGAAAATAGATGTAATAGCAACAAATGGCCAGAACCTAGAAAACAGGTCTGGTTTTATATTGCTGCAAAAGGGCTACGTGTTCATTAACATGGGGCACTGATTTTAAAATGCTAAAAGAGAAAATCACAGGTTACAATATTTTCCATGCTTTTGCTTCATGTCCCCAACTGTTGCGTAAGGCTTTCTCTGCCAGAAAAGCAGATGACTCTCTTGGGGGCTACAGTTCCCTCATCATGGCTAGGTGACTAGGGGTAGACAACTTACAAAAGAGACTTATAATTTAGGATGCTCCAAACCCACACCCTACTAGTTTTTAGATGATGTGAATGGAGTTTAGGATTGACAGGCTGGGATGCTGCGATGCCATTTGCAGCTGAAAAACTGAAAGTGATCCTCCAGGAATCCTGATAATCTCTGTGGTTTCACACCAGAGACCCAGGTGATCCCTAGAGCATCACAGCAACACTGGGCAATTCTGCATTGGCTTTTCCCTCCATTGTTTTAGCAAACCCACGCTGGAACAGAAATTCCCCTCTGCATTGCACGCTGCTTTTGCTTCCTTTGATCATCGGGTTTTATGGCACCTTCTGCATAAATTTATGGCCGTTCAGGGATGACTTTGCCGTCAGTACCATGTTGCCTTGTGGTATTTGAATGTGGTTTTGAGCTGCACCTTTTCTGTTCCAATGTGGGTTTGGTAAAACAACGGAGGGAAAAGCCAATGCAGAATCAGCCACTGTGATGTCACTTCTCGTTTTCCAGATGGAAATGATAGTGCAGCATCACTCAATGCTGTTTTCTTTCCCTTGTTTGTCCTGCTCATTCGAGCAGCAGCAGGGGGCAGGAAGAATCAATGGGAGCTCTCCTAGTGAAAGCAGGTGTGCTAGTGGAGCTACTGCAAAAACTCTTGAATTCAGGCAGTTGATACTGTTGACACCTAATCTCTGGGGAAATTTTATGGTGGGTTTTTTAAGGATAGCATTGTATTTTATTTGTTTTCATCTCAAGAACTGCCTTGAAGGATTTTGCCTATGGAAAGCCTGCATATAAATGGTATAAGTAAATATAACAGTTGAGGCAAGTTTGCCTGGCTCTGGCCCACCTGTCTAGAGAAACACATGGTCATGTTTGATAGCTAAGAAATTCACTGGATGCATCCAAGGTAAACCAGCTATGCAAAAGATCTGGGAAAATGCCTTCTAGGCTGTATTTCTTCAGTATATCCACCCCTTGATTTACTTCTTCGTTCTGCAATTCACAAGAAGTATATTATTTTCACTTTAATTATTAAAAGGTTTGCAAACAACTGCCTGAAGCTCAGCAACATTCATCTCAAGGGACAAGTGCTTTTGTTCTTTAGTTTTCTGTTTTTACCACAAATATAATTTACTCTAAATAGGAAGCACTCAAAAGAACCATAGAAGCAAAAGAAAAAGATCCCCTCCCACACAACTCTTTACACAGAGTCCCCTTCCCTTCTATGAGGAAACATTCAGAGCACTATTTAGCAATTCAATTAACCATTTTATCTCTGTAGGTGAATTCATGTCTTCTGCCACTCACCCTGCCTTATCAGACGCTATGAGAATATAAGGAAACCACATGAACAAATCACTTCACATTCAGTTCTGTATAAAATAATGTAGTCAGCCACAACTGTGTGTGTAAAATGCTTTCAGAACCTGTTAGTCATGTGGCCTTGGGGGTTTGTTCTTCTGACAGGTTTTCATATATTTATTTTTATTTTACACTGTAGATTTTCTAGGGTTATTGTTGCTGGGGAAACTGATTGCTTTTGATAGAACCTTTCTCCAGAAGTGTTGAAATCAGTTTTATTGTCTTTTATAACAGACTGGAAGATTTAGCCTCAAGAACTAGAACATAAAAAATATATGGTCTTAACATGGACTCTTAGCTCCTCAGCCAGTATCAGAGTGATTCTGGTAGTTGCTGCTGCTCCGCCACTGACAAGGAGGCTTAAATAGGCATTGTTATGGCTGTGGCTGGGTGATCACAAGAATCTCGACTGGGCACTTTCCCCCTCCTGCCAAAGATGCATAAACCTGGCAACCCTAGACGTCCCATTTTCTTGAGCATAGCTGCCATCACTGTAAGAGTATCAGGAGATATGGACTCCATCCTGAGACCATACATTATTAATACCCCCAGCTATGCTCATGATACCACAGACTTCATGAGGAAACTGCAGTCCATCAACCATCTCCCAGAAAAAAAAAATCATTCTAGCAGCCATGGATGTTGAGTCTCTGTACACCAACATCTCCCATAAGGATGGACTACAAGCCAATAGAAATATCATCCCTGACAACACACAGCAGATCTTGCCTCTGAACTCTGCATGTTTGTTCTCACCCACAACTACTTTGGGTTTTGTGACAACTTATACCTACAAATTAGTGGTACAGCCATGGGCACCCTCATGACTCCACAGTATGCCAAACGTTTCATGGTAGATCTAGAACAGCGTTTTCTGAACTCCTACCCATTGGCACCTCTCCTTTACTTCAGATTCACTGATGACATTTTTATTGTCTGGACCTGTGGCAAAGAAGCCCTCAAGAAATTTCACCAGTCTTTCCACAACTTCCACCCCACCATCATTCTAACTAAGAATTATTCTACACAAGAAATAAACTTTCTGGACAGCTCACTATGGATACATGAGAGAAACAAAAAGTACCACATTACACCTGAAATTGACAGATCAGCAAACATATCTACATGTCTCCAACTACCACTCCAACCACATCAAACAATCCATTGTGTATAGCCAAGCCCTAAGCTATAGTTGCATCTGCTCCAACCACTCAGACAGAGATACTCACTTGAGGGATCTACAACAGGCATTTTTGGAAATACAATTGCCCCCTGATATGGTGAGAAAGATGATTGGAAAGGCTAGAACGATACCCAAGGACAGGTTGCTACAAGATAAGCCGAAAGAAAATGACAACAGAACACCACTGGTGGTCACCTACAGCTCACAACTCAAGCCAGTTCAACACATTATTAATGACCTACAACCCATGCTGGATAATGACACTTCCCTCACAGAGGCATTGGGGGGCTGACCTTTTCTTGCTTACAGACAGCCTGCTAACCTAAAACAACATCTTACCTGCAATGATAAACTACTTGACAGTAACATGAACTCTGATACCAAGGCCTGCAACAAACTAAGATCCAACTTTGCTCTCATATAGATCCAAGCAACACCATCAGTGGACCCAGCAACATCAGCCATACCATTTCAGGTTCCTACTCCTGTTCATCCTCTAATGGGATTTATCCCATCACATGTCAGCAATGCCCTTCCACCCTCTACATTGGACAAACAGGCCAGTCCTTTTAACAAAGAATTAAAGGACATAAGTCTGATGTTAGAAACCACAACACTCAAAAACCAGTGGGGGAACATTTTAACTTTCCAGGACATTCAGTTGCTGACCTAAGAGTAGCAGTTCTCTTACAAAGGAATTTTGAAGGATGATTAGGGAGAAAGACTGCTGAATTGCCACTGATAATGAAGCTCAAGACAATTCATCCTCCTGGACTGAATTTGAGACCTAGGTTTCCTGTCTCGTTACTAATGCTGATTTCTCCATGCCTACTACCCCTCTACATATCACACCTAATCTAATCACGCCTGCTATTGTTATTCACCTGCTATTGTCATTTGTCTGCTAATGTCATTCAACATCTGAAATCACTCTACTTTCCAATATATAGGATAGATAGATTCACATTCTAGCTGTTTCTTAAGGTGAGCAGTGACTCACAAAATCTTATAGCATGCCACAAACTTTGTTAGTCTTTAAGGTGCTACTGGACTCTTGCCCTTTTCTGCTGCTACAGACAGACTAACATGGCTACCCATCTTGATTTACCTTGCAGAGTGATTATGAGAATAATATATAAGAAAGGGAGAACCACATATGCTTCCCTGAGCTCCTTGGAAAAAGGCAGGGCTAAAAATGGGTAAATTATGTGAATGAAGGGATAGAACTGTTCAAGAAACTAATATGTATGTACCTATGTACATATGTGCTGTCAAGTCGCAACCAACTTATGGCAACCCCAGCAATGGGCTTCAAGGCAAGTGAGAAGCAGAGGTGGTTTGCCATTGCCTTCCTCTGAAGAGTCTTCCTTGGTGGTCTCCCATCCAAGTACCTACCCTGCTTAGCTTCCAGGATCTGTTGAAATTGGGCTATACCACGCCCCCTTCCCTCCTACAAGGAAACAACCTATTTAACAATTTATTTAACATATTTTATGTTAATAACATTATAATTTACACAGTTATTTTTAAAGTATTCAAACTAATTCACATACATTACCTCAGAAATTGTTACAATATCAATCACTGCTACCCCATCTAACAAATATAAGAACTGAGGCTGAGAAAACACCTTTAATGAAGGTCACCAACTGAGTTTATGCCTGAACTGAGTTTTTATGGTCTCTTCCTTTCTGTAGTATTTATTTTATTTATTAAATAGCTTTTTAATTTTGAAAAGAGAGTACAGAATGTATGTATAAAACACCAAAGTGACATCATTCCTCTCCAGAAGGCATAAGCCCTCTTCAGACATCCAAGCGGTCAGGTGAATGAAATGCAAGCATAAGGAGTTTTCGAATGATAAACGGTTAGGAGGTGAGACTCCCAGTGTAGCTTTTATCAGTTCAAATCATCTGACACATGTACAGACCTCAGGAATTACATGAACTAGACTGAGGAGAGAATGTAGATAAGGCAAAAAAGTCAGGATAGTGCTTTTATACCTCAAAACTAGTAATAGCACTTCTACCTCATAAGCTCTGTGGAAAAGACAAAAAAAGAATGTAGATAAAAAGGAATCAAGAGGAGTGGAAATTAAATGGATCCCTTTGATCAGGCTCAAAGTTGGAATGTAGCTTTCACAAGAAGATAAAGTTAGGCTAAGAAATAAATCATTCTATGCTTTTATGCAGAAAGTTCATTCCCTAGTATCTTCCATTAAAATATCTCCGGCACCTTTACTGAATACAGCTCCTTGAGAGCCACTGCTGGTCAGAACAAATGATACTTTACTAGATAGATAGATTGACTCTCTAGAGGGCATCAAATGCATAAAATTGGCATTTGCAGAATACGGTGTAAAAGAAGAACTAGTCACAACTACACAATTTTTTTTTAATGATGGTGTTTGCTAAATCCTATACACTACCACCACAACCCGAGTATATAAGTAGTTCATAAATGGACAACCAATTGGACAGGAAAGCAATTTAAGTATCTGGGAGTCATCTTTCAATGAAATTTGAGCTGGAAGTCCCACCTGACTAGTGCTATGGAAAAAGCTAGATTCACCAGTAATGCAATTACTTAATTCTTCTTCAACCTAGGTGGTAATTACATATCAGATATGTATTCAGATATCAAATTCTAAGATAGTATCCTAATTATTGTATGGGGTCCTAATAGAGGCACTGGATGCATCAACCGCTGTTTCCTTTTTTCCACAAAATTTGCTGCATACGAAGCTGTGCTTTAGGTATTGGTCTTAGTGCTGAATTGGCCCAGAATTCACTGTCAGCTTGGAAGTGGATCTTGGCATTTAAATTAAAGCAAAAAATCTCCAATGTGAGGAAAGGGATTTTGAATCGTATTGAGAAGGATTCTTATGTGGGGCTGGAAGGTGATCCTTAGGAATAAACTCTAATGGTTAGAATTTGATGAGAAAGATATGGACATCATAAAACAAATCATGCCCTCAGTACTGAGTCTGGATAGAAATGAGACCCTTATGGAGAGCACAGCATGTATCCTCAACAGCATTCTTTGGAGATTCCTTCTTTTATGCTATTCTGAGTTACATAAAAGACCCAATGATCCCTCATTATAGAAGAACATTTATGCTTACTCAGTTAAATAATTTTCCCGCAACCATACTGGAAGGCCGATTCCCTGGCAGAGTGTATCCAGACAGAGTCTGCAAATGTGGATCTGGTCAGCTTGAGTCCTTAGAACATATTTTATTGGAGTGTGAAATATGGTCTGATTTGAGATAAAGGTATTTGTCCTCCCTCTTATGTGAATTTATCATCATCCAGTTTTTCTCTCTCCTTATAGTTGAGAACTGGAAAACAACCTTAAAAGGTAAAGGTTCCCTTGCTCGAAAGCCAGTTGAATCCGACTCTAGGGTTGCGGTGCTCATCTCCGTTTCAAAGCCGAAGAGCCAGCGCTGTCTGAAGACGTTTCCGTGGTCATGTGGCCGGCATGACTAAACACCAAGGCATACGGAACGCTGTTACCTTCCTACTGAAGTGGTACCTATTTATCTACTTGCAATTTCTTGCTTTCGAACTGCTAGGTTGGCAGGAACTGGAACTAGAGACGGGAGCTAACTCCGTCATGTGGCAACTCGGGTCTCGAAATGCTGAACTACTGACCTTCCACAGCCTGCAGTTCAGCATCTTAACCACTTGAGCCACCGCAGCGCCTGGAAAACAACCTTAGCAGTTGCTAAATATTAAGCAGTGGTGATTGCCTATAAGAGGACTGGATTTCAATCTGTCCAAAACCTTGCATGCAGAAAGTTTATTCCTTAGTATCATCCATTAAAATATCTCAGGCACCAGAACTGAATAGAGCTCCTTGAGATCCACTGCTGGTCAGAATAGATGATATTCTACTAGATATATAGATTGACTCTGCAGAAGGCATCAAATGCATAAAATGGGCTTTGGTCTTCACAGTATCATTTGGACATGGTTATTTGTACTTTGGGGCTCATACCTCATCATAAGAATGTTTTCATATGTTGTTTTCATTTGTTGTAATTAGCATACAGAGCTGTGTTCATTTCAAGTGTGTCCATATGGGCATGAAAGGGGAGGGCTGTGTAGGGTTAGAAACTTTTCTCTTTTTCCTATAACACTAGAATTCATGAGTACATTGAATTCAGGGCAGTATATTTTAGGAGGACAACAAAGGAGAGTACTATTTTATTTTCTGCATGACTTGTGAAATTCCTTGCCACAGGATGCAGTGACAGCCTCTAATTTAGATGGTCTTAAAAGAGGATTAGATAAATTGGTGGAGGAGCAGTTTATCAATGGTGATTAGTCATCCTTATACTAATGCTGAAGTTGCCCCCTCCGTGCGGATACTTAAATCAGCACGGAGGGGGCAGCTGGGGGGCCGGGGGAGGTTTGTGCACACGTGGGCCAGTCCCCACGTGTGCACAAAAAGAGGAGGCCGGCCCGGCGTCTTCTTCTTCCTCCCTCCGTCCCTCCGCGCAGCCTTCCGCGGCTGCCCATCTGCTTTCTCGTCTTGCCGGACATGTCTTGGCCGCGCCGGGGCTGGGCTCCGATCCCGCCCGCCGGAGGGGGGAGGCGGCCGCCGGGAGCTCGGGCTCAGAGGCCCAGCCCAGCCGGGGGGGGGGAGGAGGA
>NW_015172661.1:14115-67565 GCF_001447785.1 Gekko japonicus | reverse complement strand
GCTGGGGGGGAGAGGCAATGTGGGAGATGGAGGGGGGTGGAGGACAGGGGGGAACCAGCAGGATGGGGGGGTACTTACCTCCTCCTGCTGTTTCCTCCTCTGCCTCCCCCCCCGGGAGTATCGCGGGTCCCCCCTTGTCATGACTAAATGTAATACCCAGAAACAGCATGCCAGTTGGTGGAAGAGGCCTGGGTTTCTGTACCAGGGGCATCTGACTAACCACTGTACGAAACAGGAATCAGGAACAGATAGAGCAGACCACTGAGGTTGACCCAGTAGGATCCTGTTAGTGCTGTACAGTCAGGAAGACAGGGGTGCTTCAGATGTAAATGTTCAAATCCACACTAAAACAGCTTGAGCATAAGGAAGAAAACTCTCCTTCCATTGCCTCTCACCATTAATAGCTGCTGGCTGCAGTCCTGTACCTGATTTAAGGAACACCCCTAATCCAGACATTAACAGAACAGCTATAAGGAAACAGTTGATAAAATGGTGAAGGTCCCCTACAAGCTTAGAACAAATACTGAGAATCCAGATAGAATGAAATCAGAAATAAAGTTTACTGAAGAGACTAATACCAATATCTGGGGTGTGGAGAGTTAGCATTGAATTAGCATTCAAGTATAAGATATAATAACCAATCTTAGAAGCTCCGCTAAAGAGCCAGTCACAACTAGTCATCTAAACTCTGTGAAACATACTTCACTGAAGAGGGGGAGATGAGAGGCCAAAGTTGTAAATGGAGACAAAAAGCAGGAGTTATAAATACGCATCCACATGCATCTGAAATAAGGTCCCATTCCTTAGACGGGGTACAGGCATCTGGGCACTAAATAATGTAAAAGTAATCCGGAGAAACAGAAACATGTTCCATGTGTTTAGAACAGCTGCTGCACTGCTTATGAGACAGAGGTCTCCTGGGCAGGCTACAACCTACTCAGGATGTAGTATGCTATGACCAAGCATGCACCTCTTGACAAATCACTGTACTGATCATGCTTCAGAGACACATTCTAGTCTCAATTATAAGATAGGCAGCCAAGTCAAAAATCAAAAGAAGGACAGGAATAGGCAAACAGTTGTGATCATGTTTAATATAAGACTGAATAAATTGAATGACTTTGGGATACCTTTGGTGAGCGACTTCAAACAGAACAGTCTGAGTTAAGAAACCTTAGGCACATACCTACTCTTGCTGCTGGGTCTTTGCCTGTTATGGTGCTCTACCTAGCCAGAAACCCTGTTTCTTGACTTTTCACAACTGGTACAAAAGGTTCTTATGATCCATTAGCTGGGGTCATTAGAAATAGGATCAGCCTAGCCCAACAAAAGTTCTTTATAATCCTGACTTTAGTTCCTGTGGAGAAAAAGAGAAATTAAAATGTTGTAATTTGGAACAATGTTGCGGTGAGACGCTTCCCCACTCTTGGCAGAGGACTGATGCATATCTGAAGGGCTTGTGAATTTCAAAGGTTCCTGGGATCCCCTGTAGACAGAGATAATTTACTCTCCTGCAGGAGCTCTCTTAGTGAGGGCTGGGCCACTCAACTTTAAGCACGGAGGGTGTCTCACAGTAGCCAAGGGGTCTTTGCAATACACACACTGTACACACTGCTATACCACTTGACACAATGATAGACTTTTACTAATCTGCTAATAAAAAGGTATTTGTATATTTGTGCAGAGGTTTGTTTATCTCTTTCTTTTTATTTAGATATGTATACACTACTCTTCTCTTCAGTGGCGACCCAAAGCAGCTAACAATTCTCCCCTTCTACATTTTATTCCCACAACAACAACCCTGTGTGGTAAGCTCGGCTGAGAGAGAGTGACTGCCCCAAGATCTCACAGCAAGCTTCCATATCATAGTAAGGATTTGAACCTGGATGTTCCAGAGTCTCACCCGACAGCATGATCACAACACCACGCTGGCTCATCTATTTTTGAAAAGCAAGTGAATATAGAAGGCCTACAGTGTACATCTATGAATAAAATCATTAGTTCCAAACACTTATATTCCTGGTTTGTATTTTATTTTAGTTCATCTTGAATAATTAATTATGCTTTTTCTGCCTGCATTTTTCAGACATACAGTTTATTTCTTCATAAAATGCCCGATACAAGGCAATGTTTTCATTGCTTTTCTAATTTAATTCCCCCACACACAGAGATTGAATTCTTTGTAACTCATTCCTTAGCTTATTCTTTCACAGCCTGAAATAGTTTGCCTGGACATGTTTTCTGTCACTGTTGTTTATTTTGTTTCATCGCTTAGAGTATTAGATCATAGACTGAACCAACTTGAAACAGGTGGGGCTTAGAAGAAGCTGATGGCCCATATCAGATTAGGCAAAATATTTTCCTATAAACATATATGTTCTTTATAATCCGTTTGAAAGGCACAAACTGGTTAAAAATCTCATAATCCTCTTGAATAAATGAATGTCTGTAACACACTGAAAAGTATCTGTGTTTCAAGTATTTTTTTTCTTAAAGTGACAAAGATGTTACTCTCTCTATATAACCTGGATAGAAGACTTTCTTAATATCAGATTCATCACTTTAATCCTGAATACTGAACAATGTTGTAGAAGTAAAACAGGTGAGTTACTTCCAAGTAATTATATGTAGGACTATTGCACACAGCTGGAAGAATCCAAAGGAGTCCAGAATTCCACTGAATTCTCCATCTGCCTCAAGAGAGGACTGTTGA
Source organism: Gekko japonicus (assembly GCF_001447785.1). NCBI lineage: Eukaryota > Metazoa > Chordata > Lepidosauria > Squamata > Gekkonidae > Gekko > Gekko japonicus. The sequence continues at coordinate 64,852 of NW_015172661.1, read as the reverse complement.
CCAGCCAAAGGGGACCAAATGTTACATGCTCAGTGGACTGCCATCTACAGAGCAGATAATAATTATTATTGTCATATGGCAGTGTGTGTAGTATAGCCAGGAGATCCTAAGATTGTCTGGCAGCCAGCAGTTCTAGCTCTTTTAGTGTTATGCACTGCACTTGTTTTTAAGGCAAGAGGTTTTTCAGAGGTGGTTTGCCATCGCCTGCCTCCATGTCACGCCTCCATGTCACCCATCCAAATAGTAGCCAGGGCTCACCCTGCTTAGCTCCCGAGATCTGACAAGATTAGGCTAGCCTGGGCTATCCAGGTCAGGGCAGAGGAAACACCCCAGGTGAACAACCTAGCCATGTACTGTAGAAGAAAGAAGAAAAATTGCCATTATGGAATAAAATTCTGGTCAACCTCAAATATGGCAATAAATCAGATTACCCTGTGTGTATTCCTCACAGATGAAACAACAACAGAAGATCCAGTCAATAATTCTTGAATCCTTCCAGGATGTACTTTTCCTATCACTTCCAATCTGGTGTTAGCACCATTGCTGGAAATTGCTGAAGGGGCACTGCTGCAGGGCCCGGCTTCAGGGCTTTCCTGGAAAGACGAGAGCAATGTGAGAGACAAGGAGCGCTCTCTACTCGATATTCCCACAGTCAGTTCCAAGACTTCTTCACAGACTCACATGAGTCATCTATGCTCACGTAAACAGCTTGATACGTGAGCTAGTTACTGCAATGTCCTTGATCAGAAAGGCACTTATTTGGAAGTTTAGAAACTGAGAAACTGAGAAAACCCACATAAGATATCTCTCTCTCTACCAGTCACATTTTATTCTGCTCTTCTTCTGAGGACTCAGGTCACTGCACATGATTCTGCCCTTCTCCCTTTTATTCTCACAACAACCTTAAGTAGTACACTGGGCTGAGAGAAAGTGGCTGACCCAAGATCACCCAATGATCTTCTTGGCTGTGAGGAGATTTTCGCCTAGGTCTCCCTGCTCTCCACCCTATGACATCCTGGCTTCACTATTACAATTACAGCACATCAGACAAATCAGCATATAGGACTGGGTCCAGCAGTAAGCAGGCAGAAACATAAACAGACTTAATGCAGTTCTGGTTGAGCAAGTTCTTATGCAACGCCCACTGCTTTCATTGCTGTACCTAACAGTGCCCAGAATCTTTGCACAAAATCTTGAGCAAGTGAAAAAACAGTTTGGCATGCACTATGTTTAACTTAGTGCAAAGGGTCAGAGAGAGGGGTTTTCTTACCCTTCCATCTGCTCAAGGACAAAGTAACTTCTCACTCCTGTGCTCCATTCACTGTACTGGATTGATAGAAGAAAAGGAGGGGGAGGGAGGGAGGGGGGCAACTCCATGAATGCTGTGATATCACTTCCACATGCTCACCTGGATATGACATAATGGCATCTGAGATGCTCCTCCTCCAGGCTCCAGCAGAGGGGTGGCAACCTTATAAAGGACCCTAGCACATGAGGAAAATTTCTGGGGATTCAAGCTGTCATCTGTGTGCACAAACATGAGAGAAAGAAACCAAGTGCAAGGGAATGCACATGTATGTTTTATTCAACAGAGCCCAGTAACTCACTTTAAATTGGCCACAAAAAGATAAATTCCTGTGTTAGACTACTGTTGAGCATATGATTCCAGCTCTGTGTAATGTTGATTTGAATGAAATCAAAACAATAGTCATGTATTTGGCAAGCAGTCTTTTTTAAAAAACAAACAAACAATTTTTAATGAAGCAATTTTAGCATTTCCTTACAAGAAACTTTTGAATGCCCAGTCCTCTGAGTGGAGAAAATGTATTTAAACGCCTATTCAAATGTGTAGTTAAATGCCCCTAATCACAAATCCTGTAGTCAGTGCAGTGGGACTTGCTAAGTACCAAATAAGATTATCTTTTGTTTTAATTTCCTTTTAACATACAATAATTCCCGCCCCAATACCCTGGAAGGTACTTGTTTTTGTGGGCTTAGACGTCGTGCACTTATTATGTTAACAGTGATTTTTGTATTCATTCTACAGAATTATTATGGGCAATTGTTAATGAGTGTGTAACAATTTCTAGAGACTATTTTAAGTCATGCTTTCCAACAGAGAAGGCTTATGACAAAATAATTGATTGCCTTGTTCTTTTATCATGCCAAGAGGCCTGGAAATACTCTGTTGTATTGATTAAGGGCTCAGCCCCTCTCTGTGTAAAGGAGAATGTTTGTTCATTTGGCAACCGGCCAGTACCAGAGGCTTCAGATAAGCTAACAAATCTATTTTAAAAATTAAGTCTTGTATTGATTTGTATTTTTATTACATTTACAGTAGTAGATAGGAGGGAAAGGGGCTCCTATGTTTTCCTTTCCTACAGTCTTGTTTCAAAAAAGACCATTTTCTTAATAAATCACAGAAATAATAACAATCATCATCATCTATTTATTTATTTAATTTATAACTCACTCTCCCTGGGAGGCAGGCTCAGAGCGGGTAACATCATTTGTAAAAATATTATGTTCATAAAACTGGTACATTATTAAAATAAATACAATGAAATACAATGAAATACATAATAAATACAACTAATACAACTAAAAGATGGCATGAATCTCAGAAGGAGTAAGGTATAGTTTCCTGATGAGAAGGAAAGGGGGGGAGAGAGAGAAATGGGGCAGGCCAAACTAAGATGGAAACCGTCAAGATGGAGCCCATCACTGCCCTCAACCATATATCTGGTGGAACAACTCTGTTTTGCAGGCTCTGTGGAACTGTAACAAGTCCCTCAGGACCCTGATCTCTCCCGGTAGAGGTTCCACCACATTGGAGCCAGAGCCAAAAAGGCCCTGGCCTTGGTTGAGGACAGCCAGATGCTCTTTGGGACAGGGATCAACGGCAGATTTTGGTCACTAGAGTGTAGCACTCTTTGGGGGACATACCAGGAAAGATGGTCCCAAAGATATGTTTGTCCCAGACCATTTAGGACTTTAATAGTTAGCACCAAAATCTTGAACCTGATCTGGTCTTCAATCTGGATCCAGTGCAGTAGGTAGAGCACCAGTTGTATATGTGCTCTGAAAGATGTTCCTTTCAGAACCCGTGCAGCTGTATTTTGTACCAGTTGCAATTTCCAGGTCAATCTCAAGGGAAGCCTTGTGTTGAATGAGTTGTAGTAGTCCAGTCTGGAGGTGACTGTTGCATGGATCACTGTGGCTAAATCACAGGGAGACAGCAAGGTAACCAACTGTTTAACCTTGCAAAGGTGGTAAAATGCCAGTTTAACAACTTGCCCACCCACCCCTGGAATGAGACACAACATGTTGTGGGTTACTCTGTAACTGATCTGCACAGTCATGTTAACATATTACAGCATGGGTTGTATCGTGCCTGCCAAGCAAGCTTCAACAGCAAAACCACCCAGGCTCAGAGCCAGGTCCAGAAACCTTCTGAACCTTTCTCCTCAATTTGTGGAGGGGGTGGAGAGACACAGTCCAGCCCATGACTACTAAGCTTTAAAGCTTGGCATATGTCCCCCCCAAACCTGAAGAGGTCCCCCGCTGAGCCACTCAGACTGCCAAGCCAATAGGCGCCCAGCTTGAGGACCCTCCCCCCTTATCACTGATCTCTCAGGATGCTTGCTAACCCTAAACCACCTCAACCCATAGTCATCCCACCACAGAGGAGGCCGTGGTTTGTCCCCTCTTGAGGCCATGGTTCATCCCCTCTTGAAAAAAAATCTCTGGACCCGGCTGAATTGGCTAACTACCGGCCGGTTTCCAACTTGCCCTATTGGGGCAAGCTAATCAAGAAGGCCCTGGCAGGCCAGTTACAGAGCTTTTTGGATGACACTTCCACCTTAGATCCCTTCCAGTCTGGTTTTTGCCCAGGACATGGGATGGAGACAGCACTGGTCACCCTTACAGATGACCTCTGGAGGCACCTGGATCAAGGCAGATTGGCAGTGCTGTTGTTGTTGGACCTGTCAGCAGCATTCGACATGGTCAACCATCAGCTGCTGATCCACCATCTTGCCGACTCTGGAATTCAGGGGCTTGCCTTGCAATGGCTTGCATCCTTTCTTCAGGGTTGGGGACTAGGGGAACAGCTGTCTTGAAGGCATCCACTGATCTGTGGAGTGCCTCAAGGGGTGGTACTTTCCCCAATGCTGTTCAACTTCTATATGCACCCCCTTGCTCAGATTGTCCAGAGACATGGGCTGGGAAGTCACCAATATGCAGATGACACCCAGAACTATCCGTTGTTGGGTGGCCAGTCTGACTCTACACCGGAAGATCTGGACTGGGCGTTACAAGCTGTGGCTGGTTGGCTTAGACTGAGTCAATTGAACCTGAATCTGACAAAGACGGAGGTCCTGTGCCTGAATCTGACAAAGACGGAGGTCCCACTCCTGACCTTTAGTGGGGTACAGTTGGTGCCAGAGCTAGAGATTAGGAGTTTGTGAATGCTCTTGGATGCCTCCTTCACAATGGAGGCCCAGGTAGCAGCCACTGCCAAGTCAGCCTTTTATAATTTCTGGCTGATCAGGAAACTGGTTCTATTCCTCGAATGCAATGACTTGGCAACAGTGATCCATGCGATGGTCACCTTGAGATTGGACTACTGTAATGCTCTCTACATGGGGCTGCCGGGACATCAGGCGGACGCCTAGGAGTAGTTCCGCCAGACTGTGCCCCGTCATGGTGTGGGGTGTTGTCTGCTGGCCAAACAGAAAGGATGCTAGTTTGTAGTCCCAGTCCGAGGAGTCCAGGCGGCAGAGGGCGTCCTTGGTTGTGCGGACCATGTGTTCCGCCTGGCCGTTGGTCGCTCGGTGAAATGGGGCTGACCGGATGTGGCGGATTCCGTAGTACCTGGTAAAGTCTTGGAATTCCGTGGATGTAAAAGCAGTCCCGTTGTACGTGACCAGCGTGTTGGGGATTCCCTGGGCGCTGAAGATCCACCACATTGCCAGGATGGCCACTTTGGAGAACGTAGAGGAGACCGGAACTACCTCCAGCCATTTACTGTAGGCGTCGACCAGTATGAAGAAGAGCTGGCCCTGGAATTCTCCTGCGAAGTCCAAGTGCAGCCTTGACCAGGGGCGGTGGGAGGATTCCCAGGCCCGTTCCAGGGCTCGAGAGGGCTCCGGCCATGAGGCCTGGCACGGCTGGCACCTTTGTACTACCCCTTCAATGTCTTTATCCAGACCAGGCCACCAAACGTAGCTCCTGGCCAGGGCCTTCACGCGCACGACCCCCGGTGTGCCTCGTGCAGGGCTGCGAGAACCCATTCCCTTAGGGGTTTGAGAATGACCACCCGGCTTCCCCACAGTATGCAGCCCTTGTGGGCCGATAACTCATCCTTCTGGGAAATGAAGGGTGCCAGTTCGGGGTCCCCTTTAGCTACTGGCCACCCCCTTACCACCCAGTCCAAGACCCTACAGAGAAGTTTGTCCTTAGAGGTGCAGCATGCCACCTCCGTGACATGAACGGGCTGCTCCGGGAGTGACTCCAGCATCGCGACCTGGAGTGCGGGAGCCGGGTCTAGGTCGCAGGTGGGCAGCGGGAGGCAGCTCAGGGCATCTGCGTGGCCCATCGCCTTTCCCGGATGATGGACGAGGGCATAGGAGTATCCAGCCAGGAAGATGGACCAGCGCAGCACCCAGGGCGAGATTATTTGGGGGATTTGGTGGTCGGGGGCGAGGAGACCCAATAGCGGCTTGCGGTCTGTGAGCACTGTGAACGGGCGGCCGTACAGGTAGTGGTGAAATTTTTTCACCCCCACCACAGTTGCCAAAGCCCCTTTATCAATCTGCGCATAGTTACGTTCAGCCGCTGACAAGGTCCGTGAGTAGTAGGCAACCGGGACCTCGTGTCCGTCTGGCAGCCGATGTCCCAGCACCACCCCGACCCCATACGGTGAGGCATCAGAAGCCAGCACCACTGGAAGGGTCTCATCGAAGTGCGCTAGGACCGAATTTGACACTAGAAGGTCCTTAACCGCTTTGAACGCTGCGGCTTGTGGCGGGCCCCAGACCCACGGTGCCGATTTGTCCAGGAGGTGGTGGAGCGGCTCTGCTACAGCTGCTTTGAGGGGCAAAAAGGAGTGGTAGAAGTTCAATAGCCCCAGGAAAGCCTGTAGCTCCGCCTTGGATTTCGGGGGCGGGGCATGCATGATGGCCTTCACTTTGTCCAGGGAGGGGTGGACTCCAAAGGTGTCGACCGCAAATCCCAGGAACTCCACGCGTGGCACACCGAGCAGACACTTCTCCCGCTTGACCTTGAGGCCCGCCGTTTCGAAACGATGTAGCACAGCCCAAAGTCGGTCCACAAAAGACGAGTGGTCCGGGACCGCGATCAACACGTCGTCTAGAAACGGCTGAACTCCGGGGATCCCTTTTAGGAATGAATCGATAAAAGATTGAAAAATCCCGGGCGTGACTGAGACCCCAAACTGTAGGCAGTGCACCTTGAACGCCCCCTTGTGCGTTGCAATGGTCTGTGCCTCGGCCGTAGGGGCATCAACTGGTAACTGTTGTACGCCTGTGCCAAGTCCAATTTACCGAATACCCGGGGCCCCACCAAAGCCGCTAGCACATGGCTCACTACTGGCACTGGATACGCGTGAGCTTGCAGGGCTTTGTTTAAGGTGCACTTGTAGTCCGCACAAATGCGCACTTCCCCATTTGGCTTGACAGGGGTGAGTATTGGGGTCTCCCATCGAGCCGACGTGACTGGTTCTAGGACCCCTTGCTCCACGAGGCGGTCTAGTTCCGCCTCAATTTTCGGTTTCATGGCGAAAGGCGGTAGCCGGGCCTTGATGTGAATAGGCCGCACCGCTGGGTCTAGGTCCAAGGATATGGGGGTGCCGGTGCTCATCGAGGGCGGACGTGTGGGGAAGTTGCTCCACATTAAACTGCCTAAAACTCAAGCCTTTCAGGGTTTTTTTTCAACACCCAAATATATTCCGGTAAAGGGATATTCAGCAAGAGACTTAAACCAAACCAGAGAGAGTGGCGTTCTCTCTGGGTTGCCAGTGGTTTTGTTTCACAGCAGGAAGGTTTGAGAAGCCAGCAAGGGACTTTGCCACTTGCAGAGCACAAGAGGAGTACAACGGACGGACGGACGGAGCAAACAACAAGTTGCCTAAATTGAGACAACAAACAGAAATCTTCGAACACGAAGCTAAGTGTTTATAATTTAATTCTTTTTCTAATCTAATTTAAGGGAAAGTTAACTGGAGGGAGGTTCTCTCGGTCGCGTTTCAGAATTGCCCCATTTTTGTAGAAAGAGGCTGTAAAAATCTGGGCAGAAATCCTTAAAAGCTTAAAGAAAATTTAAAAACAGCAAATAAATAATAAAGAAAACCGAATACCTAGATAAAACTTTGAAAAGCCTGAAACCCACGCAGTTGTTTTTTTTTTTCTCCGCTCCCAGTAACTTCAAGGAGATTGAAGGCACCTGGGGAGAGATTGGCTACAGGAGGGCCGAAACAGATTGCAGGCGGGACGAAACAAGCGGCAGCTGGCATCGTTCGAGGCTGGAGGAAGAGAAAGACGTGACGCGGTGACGCGGAGACGCGGAGACGCGGGAGGAGCGGTTGGATCAGAGGGATGTCGGAACAAAGACGAGCGATCGGATAGGCGGCACAAACGTCGGAGACGGGGAGGAGCCAAGGACAACGGAGCGGGCCGAATGCAGACGAGAAAGGCCGAAAAGTAGAGAACAGAGACTCAAATAAGATTCAATAAGACTTAAATAAGGAAAACACCCATAGATAAACAGACAAAGAGAGACAGGTGCAAGGGGAAAAAGAGACAGAAAGAGGAAATAAAAACTGGGAACTAGGAAGCAAACATTAATCTGACAGGGAGACTCCTAAGAGAACATTATAATTAAGGGGAAATTTAAAGAGACAGTGTACCACAAGGCAAGAGCATTACAAGTATATGCAAGCAGTACAAAAATAAAAACCTAGGTTAAATACTAATTAGCTAATACAGCCAATACAGCTAATATAGTTAATATTTAAGAAAATTTACAATAAATAAACCAAACTTACCAGTATAATAAAAATGGCATCAGGTTCAATAAAAAAAATAAACACACCTCCAGGACAAAGTAGTGGATTAGGTCAGCTAAAATCTACCATTCCACAAGTTTCAATGCAAGAGCTACAGGCAATGATGCAAAATTGCCTAATGCAATCCTCACAACATACAGCGGATTTAATCAAAAAGGAATTGGATCCTATTCACACCAAAATGGAGGAAATTTCAACACAAATGAAAAATGACAAGGATGAGATAAAAGCGGAGATAGCAAAAATTGTCCAAAACACAAATGAATTAGAAGAAAAAGTGGAAGATCTAGATCAAGAAATGATAGAACTAAGAACAAAAACAGATAAAATGGAACAGTCGCTTATTATTCTAGAGATGGAAAAAGCATCTCTTACTTTACGGTTCCAAAACGTATCAGAACAAGTAAATAAAAATTTAAGAGAAGAATTGATAGGGAACATAGCGAGGCAATTTAATATAGGAGAGGAAAAAGAACTAGCAGCAGATGTTGAAGAGGTATTCAGAAGAAACTCAAACTACGCCAGAAAATTCAAACTACCCAGAGAGGTACATATTAAATTTAACAAAAAACAAAGAAGAGACCAAATTCTACATGCAGCCAACACAAAAAAATTAGAAATATTAGGAGAAGAAGTCAAGATACTAAAAGATACCCCATGGCGCGTAAGGGAGAAAAGACAGATTTATGGTATCCTGACAAAGTTACTGATGGAAAATGGCGTCCAATACCAATGGCTAATACCAGAAGGACTACTATTTAATTATAAAGCAAAGAGATACAGAATAGACTCAGTATTCAAACTAGAAAACTTCTTAGAAAAAGAAGGACATAATTTAGGATGGAGCAAACAAAAAGAAAGAGACAACCAAAAAGAAAGAAATGAGGAGGAAGAAGAAGAAGAAGAAGAAGAAGAAAATAGCGATGAAGAAGAAAACCAAAACACATTGTCACATATAAATGACCAAAAAGTAGGGAAAAAAGAACCAAGGGAAAGGAAAAAACAACAATTAAGATACAAAACCGATTCACAAATACGAACCAGATTACAACTTAAGAGCTTAGTCACGCTAGAGAAAGGGAAAAAAGATGGCAAATAAAAAACTAAATTTGCTATCAGTAAATGTTAATGGTATGAACAACCCCCAAAAGAGACGGAAAATCTTCCATCAAATTGCCAACATGAATGCTGATATAACATGTCTGCAGGAAACTCACATAAAGGAAGACCATGCAAAACATTTAGAGTATAAAAAGTTAGGGACTGCATTTATTGCAACAGACAAAGTTAAAAAAAGGGGTGTGGTAACGTACGTAAACAAGCAGTTGCACCCAACACTGAAATATAAATCAACTGATGGAAGAATAGTGATCGTAGAAATTAAAAGAAACGGCATAGGAACATGGTTTGTCAATATATATGCTCCAAATCAGAACCAAGAAGCGTTCTTTAAAGATCTGAGAACAATAATAACAAGAGAAAACCCAGAAAATATCTGCATTGCAGGAGATTTCAATACAGTCTTAGATAGAAAACAAGACAGGAAAAAATCAAAGAAAACCAAGAAAGAAGGAACTGAGATGCCAAACAGTTTCCTGAAATTGGCAGATGAATTTAACTTGATTGACATGTGGAGGACTAGAAACCCTCACAAAAAAGACTATACATACTTCTCGCACAGACATGGATCTTGGTCGAGGATAGATATGTTATGGACAAATTCAGATATGGCAAAAGACCTCTTGGAAATAGAAATACTACCAAATACATTTGCGGACCACAATCCAATGTGGATGTCCCTACAAGAAAGCCGAAAGGTATCTAAATGGAGGCTAAACGCAGGACTATTAAGGGATAAAAAATTCATATCTAAAACTAGGACTGAAATAAAGGACTTTATAAAAATAAATCAAACAGAAAACATGCCAATAAGTATAATATGGGACACAATGAAAGCATACATAAGAGGCCTATTTACTACACAAGACATATGGAAGAGAAGAAAAAAGAGAGAAAATCTTAAATGTTTATCAGAAAAGCTAAAAAAAGAAGAAATGACAGCAAAAAATCAAGGAGGAAATAAAGACTCAATGATAAAAATTAAGTTAATCCAGCACCAAATAAACTTGATACTGTCACAACAGATAGCAAATAAAATTGAATATGCCAAAGCTTATTATTTCGAAAACGCTAACAAACCTACACGTTGGCTAGCCTATAAATTGAGGAAAGAAAAAGAGAAAAGAGAAATTGCTGCCTTAAAAAACGAAAATCAAGAGTTAAAATACAAAAGCCAAGATCTAAAAAGAATTGTGGAAAGCTTCTATAGAGAACTCTATAAAATGGTACCGACAAACCAACAAGATTTAGAAAACTTCTTCAAAAAACAAAATAAGAAAAAATTCACAGAAGATCAGAGAAAGATCCTGAATGACAGAATTACAATGTGTGAAATAACCGAGGCATTTAAAAAACAGAAAAAGAGGAAAGCGCCGGGACCTGATGGTATACCGGCGGAAATATTACAAAGTCTCGAAGAAGAAATAACACCTTTATTTAAAAAACTACTTGAAGAGATAATTGTCACGGGAAAAACACCGAAGTCATGGAACGAGGCGATAATATCCTTAATCCACAAACCAAACACAGATCAAGAAGAGATAAAAAATTATAGACCCATTTCTCTCCTAAATGTGGATTACAAGATCTGCGCATCAATCTTGGCAGCAAGGTTTAAAAAAGTGATGTCCCAAGTAATACATCGCGACCAATCGGGATTTCTACCCAAGAGGCAAATAAAAAATAACGTAAGAACAATTATAAATACTCTAGAATATTACGAACACAACCCAGGTAAACAGCTTGCGCTAATATTCTTAGACGCGGAGAAAGCCTTTGATAATGTAAACTGGTCCTTTCTGAAGTGTAAATTAGAAGCCTGGGAATGCGGAAAAAACTTTGTAAAAATGTTTTCAGCCATATAAGAAGAACAATGGGCGAAAATAACTGTAAATGGTGAACTATCGCAAAATATAGCAATCCAGAAAGGAACCAGACAGGGTTGTCCGCTCTCGCCTTTACTTTTCATCTTTGGCTTAGAGTCCCTAAATGATATGGTCAGAGAAAATACAAACATTAGAGGACTCAATATAAAAGGAGAACAATATAAACTCCAAGCCTTTGCTGATGACCTGGTCTTTATTTTAGAAGAACCCATAACATCAATAACAAATTTAATGAATCAAATTCAGGAATATGGCAGCTTGGCGGGACTAAAGGTCAATGTGAAGAAAACCAAGATCCTAACAAAAAACTGCTCCAAAGAAGATATAAACAAACTTCAAACAATCTCTAAGATGGAAGTAACAAATAAAGTAAAATACTTAGGCATTAATCTGACAAATAATAACTTGCAACTATATGAAAATAACTATAAACCTCTATTACAAGAGATTAAAAAAGACTTGGAAAAATGGCAGGATCTTCACATATCATTGATGGGTAGAACTGCCACTATAAAAATGAATATTTTACCGAGATTCCTATTTCTGGCCCAGACAATCCCGATATTAAAAACAGAAAAAATATGTGAAGAACTAGATAAAGTTACAAGAAAATTCATATGGCAAGGAAAGAAGGCCCGAGTTAGGTTAAAATTCCTACAAGAGAAAAAAGAAAGTGGAGGCCTGGGTGTACCAAACTGGAAACTTTATTATATTGCAGCAGCAATGACTTGGATACGCGATTGGGTATTATTAGAAGACAGAAGAACACTAAAGTTGGAAAGCTTCGATCTACACATGGGCTGGCATACCTATGTGTGGTATGACGAAAAGGAAAGGCAAAAACACTTTAATAATCATATGCTAAGAGAAGCGTTAATAAAAATTTGGAGAAGGATAAAAAATAAGTTCTACGACAAAATACCGAAATGGGTGTCCCCTCTAGAAGCTTTCATAATGCCAAACCTAATGATGGACAACAAGATCGTTAGTTATGAAATATTACTTACAAAAGAAAACGATTTGAAAGACTTTGAAACCTTGCAAGCAGCGAACATTAATCTTTCAATATGGGAGAAAATGCAATTAAAATCAAGATTTGCTAAAGACAAGACAAAAGGGTTTGCTTCATCAAGCACGAGTTTGGACAAAATTTGGCTATCGTCCGCAGATAAACAAATACAAAAAGTATATAACTTCCTATTAAAGGAAGAGACACAAACAGAGGTATTAAAACCTTGTATGAAGGCGTGGGAGAAAGATACAGGAAACAATATAACAATAGTAAAATGGTTAAAAATGTGGAACTCAATAAAGTTAATTAGAGCCACATCATACAAAGAAAACATTTTTAAAATGTTCCACAGATGGCATTGGACACCAGACAGAGTAATAAAATGCTATAAAAATGTATCGGGGAACTGTTGGAGGTGTGAACGTAATGTTGGTTCCTACTATCATATCTGGTGGAGGTGCGAAAAGATAGCAAAATTCTGGAAAAGTATAAAACAGCTAATTTTAGAAATAGTAGAAATTGAATTACCATTGGAACCAGAAATATACTTGTTAAATATCCTGCCAGAAAAGATAAAATATAATGACGTATGCCTGATATTGTATATCCTAACAAATGCCAGAATTGCTATAGCTAAATGTTGGAAGTCTGATAAAGTGCCCAGTAGAGAAGAATTAGTTACAAAAATTATAGATATAAAGGAAATGGACAAAGTAAACATGTTACTCGCGGGAAAACTAGATATCGTGTTCAAGAAGAAATGGCAAAAATTAGACAGGTGGTTAGAAATTTACAGATAAGCAGCTCCAAAATTGTGGTAAAATTGAGTATACTTACTTTTTGATATGTACATGACTTAAAAATCAAAATAAAATATGTAAAAAAAAAAAATAGGCCGCACCACTGGGTCTAGGTCCAAGGATATGGGGGGGCCAGAGTAGCGTCCCAGTGTCCCAGCAAAGACTCGGGGAAATTCCGTGCACACCGTTCCAAAGTCCCGTGCCCCGATCTGGTGGATCCCATTCACCGAGAGTCCCAGGGCCTCGAACCAAGAGAGCCCTAGTAGGCTAGCAAGGGGCCTATCGACTACCAGCAGGTCTAGAGTGCCCTTAAAGTCCTGGAACTGCACCCGGAACTTACCCCAGCCCTGCACCGCCATGGGGTTCTTGTTAAAGTCCCGTAACCTAAAACCCCATGACTTCTGTAGGGGAGCCTCCCCCCCAGGGACACAGCGTGCAGAGCGTATCCACGAAGATAATGGAGTACGCCGACCCGGTGTCGATCTTCATGCGGCAGGGGGACCCTTCTATGAGAACCATGACATGCATTTTCCGGGGGCCGTCGGGAGGCAAGTTACAGACCTGGCATTGCAGGAAGCTGGCCGAGATGGAGTAAAGGTCGATGGGCTGTTCCGGCGAGGTCTCGTGCGCGGTCGCTTTCGGGTGGAGCACTTTGGAGCAGCAGACCCTGGAGATGTGTCCCGATTTGCTGCAGGCCCGGCAGATCGCGTTTCGAAATCGGCAAGACCTGCGTTCGTGGTCTTCCCCACAGCTGGTGCACGTGGCCGGTGTGGTCGATGCCTTGCTCGGGTTTGGCAGAAGTCTTGCCTGCTTTGGAGGTTGCGGGTCGTTGGTGGACCTGTAGGACGTCATCCTCGTCCGAGGCATCGGACCTGGCGGTTCCTTGGATGCGGTGGACTGGTTTGGCACAGCGATCTTTGTGGGCCTTCTTGTACGTGGAAGCCTCCCGGACCGCCCTGTCCAGGTCATCCTGGCTGACCAGTTTCCGGCGTAGCTTGGGCTCTCAGAGGCCCACCAGGAACTGGTTCAGCAAGGTGTCCGCGAGCTGTGGGAAGGCGCAGTTGGTGGCCGCTCGCCTGAGCCCGGCCAAGAAATCGGAGGCCGATTCGTCAGGGCCTTGGACCCTCACACAAAAGTCCATGTGCTCGGCAAATTTCGTGGTCTTAGGCGAAAGGTGGTCGGTCAACGCTTTCACCAACACTCCTTTGTCTTTTTGGGTGAGATGAGGTCCTTAAGCAGTAGAATGGTGCCCATGCCGCACAACTGTAAGAAGTGAGCTTTTTTCTTCCCCTCGTCCGTGATGCCGTGGCAGTCAAAATAGTTTTCCAGGATTTCGATCCAGGTCTCCCACTCAGTGGGGTGGGAGATGTCGAAAGCGGCGATGTTGCTCTGGGTGGTCGCCATTGCGCTGCGGCCACGTGGCTGGAGTAGCTCAGGAACAGCGGCGGCGGAGGAAAAGTCGTGGCAAGCTCTGCTGCTCTCGGGGTCAGCAGGGTTAATTTTGGAGCCTGGAGCGAAGTGGTGAGCAGCAGCCGGAGACTCTGGTTGCGGAGCGGAGCGACTCGCGGAGGTCTCGGCATCGGGGCTCGATGCGGTGCTCGGTTCAGCGTCAGGTCGTTGTTCATGGGGTTGTAGATCCCATCCTCGTCGCCAGTGAAAAGTATGCACACGGAGAATGATTTCAGCTAAGCATACCTTTATTTAGTCAGGAACAAGACACCTTACCCGGCTTGCAGGCCGGGTTATATTCCCTCAGGGAAACCCACCACAAAACACCCCCCCACTCCCGATAGGCTATTTACAGTAACCAAGAGACATATTGGCCTCTTGGTCCCGGAAACTCTTGACCTGATACACTACACCTGGAGATCAGTTTTAATACCAGGAGATCTCCAGCTACCACCTGGAGGTTGGCTACCATACTAAAAATCATGAGAAATGGGGTGGGAGGTGGAGGGGAGTGAAATGACTGAATTGAAGAGGGGCACACAATGGGATGACCATGACTTTGAACAAATAAATAAAACATGTGGCTCTTGCCCTGCTCCCTCCCCCCCATCCAACTGTGATTAATTTGCTATGGTCATTTCCCAAATGTCTGCCTGATGAAAAAGCCCCCCCTCCTCACACCACACCATGCCTAGGAGGAAAGGCCTTTCCCGTGGCTACCAATCTGCAGACTGCAGGGATGTACTAAAAGGAAGGACGGGATCGCCCATTGGAAACAATGGGAAACACTTGAAGGCCCATTGGAAATAATGGGAGCCAGGAATGCCAATTGACTTGTATGGGCTCCATTGAAATACAGTACAGCTGCGGTGCCTCAAGTGGTTAAGACGCTGAACAGCAGGCTGTGGAAGGTCGGTAGTTCAGCAGTTCGAGACCCGAGTGTGCCGCATGACGGAGTGAACTCCCATCTCTAGTTCCAGCTCCTGCCAACCTAGCAGTTCGAAAGCAAGATATTGCAAGTAGATAAATAGGTACCGCTTCAGTGGGAAGGTGCACCTTGGTGCATTCCGTGCACCTTGGTGTTTAGTCATGCTGGCCACATGACCACGGAAATGTCTTTGGACAGCACTGGCTTTTCGGCTTTGAAACAGAGATGAGCACCGCAACCCTAGAGTCGGATTCGACTGGCAAGAAGAGTTGCAAAGAAAATGTGGAATGGATTTTCCATTAGGATCTCTGGGCCCAAATAGACTACTCTGGGACTGGAATGACATGCCCCAACTTGGAATGAGAGCCCCTAGGAGTAACAGAAGTGTTCTGGAACTGGGACGAGAGGCCCGAGAGTGGAATGACAGATCCAGGGGGTAGCAGAAGCATTCTGGAACTGGAATGACAGGCCCCAGAGTGGAAAGACAGCCCCTGGGAGTAGCAGAAGTGTTCTGGAACTGGAATGACAGGCCCCAGAGCAGAATGACAGGACCTGTCATTCCATTCCCAGAGTACTGCTGCTACCCCCAGGGGCTTTCATTCCACTCTAAGGCCTCTCATTCCAGTCCCAGAAAACATGTGCTACCTCCAGGCCCTATCATTCAACTCCGTGGTCTCTCATTCTAGTCACAGAACACTCCTGCTACTCCAAAGGGTTGTCATTCCACTCCATGGTCTCTCATTGCAGTCAATTCCACATTTTCTTTGCAACTCTACTTGTACTGTAATGTATTTCAATGGAGCCCATGCAAGTCAATTGGCATTCTTTTTTTATTTCCAATGGGCCTTCAAGTGTTTCCCATTGTTTCCAATGGGTGATCCCGTCCTTCCTTTTAGTACATCCCTGCAGTCTGCAGATTGGTAGCCACGGGAAAGGCCTTTCCTCCTAGGCACGGTGTGGTGTGAGGAGGGGGGGGGGCTTTTTCATCAGGCAGACATTTGGGAAATGACCAAAGCAAATTAATCACAGTTGGGTGGGGAGGAGGGAACAGGGCAAGAGCAATCCTGTCCTTCCTTTTAATACATCCCAGACTGCAGTCCTGCCAATCACCCCCCCTTGCACAGTCTTGCATGCTTCTTTCATTCGGGGAAATCATAATGCTTCACATTTGATTGCATCAGCCGCCCCCCCCCCGCCCCACAACTTCTTCAGCTGAGCCCTCTGTGAGCTCAGTGCTCCGGATGAGCCGACAGCTGGCAAGGAACCCCCAGCAGCAGAGGCTCAGCTCTCCAGTCGGAAGCAGCTCATCCTTCTCAGCGGGCGGGGCGTGACATGCCGCCCTCCCCATCCCCCTCTGGGAGCACCCGCCCAGTCCTGCAGGGCACAGGGGAGAGGCGGCCTAGGCATAGCGGGGCAGCCACCGTGTGGGTCTCCTCCCTCCCTCCCTCGACAGAATCAGGAGAAGGCGATCCGCCTCTGCACCCGGAGGGAGGCCTAGCAGGGAGTAGGCTTGCTCTCGGCTGGCCACGGAATGGTGCGGTCTTGGCCAAACTTGTTGCCGGGCCCGGGAACTTCTCACCTTCTGGGGAAGGGCAGGCAGGGGCGCAGGCGAGGCAGGCCCAGAGGAGCCCCTTTCGTCAGCTTGCTTAAGTTAACCAACCTTTCCAGCAGGGGGCGGGGCACAGGTTCCAACTTCCGACATGTTCTCTGGGGAGCGGGCAGGACTCGGGAGGCACAGCGAGTGGCTGAAATGGTGGGCTGCAACTGCATGTGTGCAGCATGTGCGGCTTCAGTTCCACTTTTACGAAGGCAGAGCGACCAAGGACGAGCAGCACAGGCGCAGCAGGGCTTTGGTGAGGCGGGGAAGGGGTGGGGTGGTTGGAGAGCGTGGCGTCCCCTTACGGGGCCACTCTAGGCAGCTGCCTAATTTCGTCTATGGGTGGTCCAGCCCTGGCAGCTGCCACCAAAAGCCCTGAAGCGACAGCTGCACTGCCATGCCAACACTCTCAGAGATCCACCAAAGCTAGGAGGGGGAGGGGGTAACAGGAAGAGCTGACCCCCAAGCTGCAGGCCATCACTGTGACCTGTGAGCTCCCAGGTCATGCCCCCACCCCATTAGAGGTCCACCAAAGCTAGGAGGGGAAGGGGGTGAGTGGGAAGAGCTGCCCCCCAGCTGTAGGCTGCCACTGTGACCCATTAGCTGAACAAAAGAAAGTAGGGATCAGGGTTGGTGGACCGCTGCCACCTAAAAAAGCCACACTGCTGCCCAAAGGCCCCATGGCTTACCCATAAGCCCCTGGAGTCCCCTACTGATGCCTGCTAACCTTGCCTGCATGAGTTGGCATCCCAACCCTGCATCCCCCCGGCCCAGCCACAGGACCTCTGTCTTTGATGGATTTAATCTCAGCTGTCTCTGTTTCAACCAACTAACCATGCCCCCCAAACACTTAGCCAGTTTTCAGGGGCAGTGTTCAGATGGCACTTATCAACAGATAGAGCTGAGTGTCATCAGCATACTGGTGACACCCAAGCCCAAAGCTCTACACCAGCTGGGTGAGAGGGCACATAAAGATGTGAAAATAACATCAGGGAGAGGATTTCCCCCTGGGGGACACCACATACCAGTGGATATCATGGTGAAACTCCCTCTCCTAGTGCTACCCTCTGTCCCAGTTCTTGGAGACAGGAGACAAGCCATTGCAAGGCTGTTCCCTGGATCCCCAAGCCAACGAGGCCATGGGTCAACAGATCATGATCAACCATGTCAAACGCTGCTGACAAATCAAAGTAATATCAGCAGTGCTGACCCACCTTGATCCAGCTGTCTGCAAAGGTCATCTGTGAAAGGAACCAATGCCATCACTGTCCCATGGCCAGGGCAGAAACTAGATTGAAAGGGATCCAGGACCGAGGTGTCATCCAGGAAAACCTGGAGCTGCTCCTCTACCACTCTCTCAACTACCTTAACACAGAACCACACTTAATGTGTTGTGGAAGCAGCAGACACATTGCTGCATTCGGACAACCAAACAAAGCTTAGAGGGAATCTTGGAACTCCCAAAGGTTCTTCTCTTACGTACATTGTTGTGATCCCTGGTTATAGCAACTTGGGTTACTAACTCCAGGTCAGTGTTCCCTCTAAGCTGAGTTAGTGTGAGCTAGCTCACAGTTTTTTAGCCTCCGGCTCACACATTTTTGTCTTAGCTCAGGAAGAATGGCTCCAGAGCAAACTAATTTATGCAGCAGCCAAATCGACCGCTCACAACTTTAATGCCAGTAGCTCACAAAGTAGAATTTTTGCTCATAAGACCCCACAGCTTAGAGGGATCATTGCTCCAGGTTTTGGGAAATTACTGGAGATCTGGGGGTAGGGCAGGGTTTGGGGAAACCATTTTTAAAGGCAACAATTTTAAATATTAAACATAACAAGAACAAAATACAAAAGGGTGGAAACAGTTCTATCCCTTCATGCACGCATCATAGGGGAAGACTTCTTGGTTTGAAACATAGCATAACATACTGTGATGTCCAAACTGGACAAAATGACAAACTGGTTTGTTTCTTGCTTACCAACACATTGTGCTATGTTCCAGCTGTAAGCCAGTTGCATGGGGAAGTGCATCAGCTTGAGACCTCTGGCAGTCATTCATCTGAATACATCTGAATACACACCACTGAGTTTAACAAAGATCTGTTTATATAGGGAAACGTTGCTGGAAGCTCCAGAGCAAATTAACTAATGCAATTAACCACGACACACTTAACATACCTCTACTTGTGTTTTGGATTTAGTGCATACTGTATCTCTAGACAGAGGAAGAACCAGTAGTGGAGGCAATAGTGAAAGGATTGCCAGTTCATGTTGTGTTGACTTCCTTGCTTTCCCCTGGTTTGCTCTGAGGTTTCCAAAAACCACTTTCCTCTGAACTTTCCAGAAATATTGGCATTAAAGCAGGTTTACCCATAGTTCGGGGTGGAAGGTTCAGATTTCTGAACATCGCTATTTTCCTTTCCTATCTCTAGCCACCCTCCATCCCTCCCACCACCAGCAAGCTTTTTTCCAGCTTTTTTTAAAAACAAGAGTAATATACCCACTACTGTACAGTAACACTGAGAGTGACAATGAGTCCACAATGAGGAATCATCCCTATGTGGGAGCAGTTCTGTTATATCTCATTTAACACACACACACAGAGAGAATTCTCAGATTTCTTATGACTAATTCCTTCTTCCCTTTTATGACTGCATTCTAGCTTTCCATGAAAGCTTCTCGAATCATAATTGCCATTTTTAAAACCCTTGCACAATGCAGTGCTGCTCATTTAGGCAATAGATCATATCATGCTGGGAAACAACTTCACCTGTAAGCGCTGCATTATTGGTCTAATACAGAGAACGACAACATGGTCTCATTCTTCATCTTCCTCTCTTAACAAGCATATCTGCTTTTCAATTGCCCCTTGAATTTTAATTCTTCCTACATTTGTGGTACACACGTGGTGAAGCAAAAGCAGGCTTCTGAGAAGACGTCCTGAAAATCCAAGTGACTCCTGTAACATGTGAATACGCCAATACTTCTAGCTTGTTAGACTTTCTGTGGCAGGCTAAAATAAATTGGGAGTGGTTTGGGGGCACTGAAGCATGTATTGTTTTGTTTGGGCATGGTAGCACAACATTCTCATAAGCTATAGCTATCAGGAGACTACAATAATGAATACAGTTCTTGTAGGAATGAGCTGGTGATATGTTATATGTGTATATAGATTTGTTTGAGTATGAGGGTAGGTAGTGCAGGGGATGGCAAGAAAGCAGACTGCTGCTCTGAGAATAGCATTATTGAAACAAACGAGTCTGCTTCTGAACTCCAACAAACATTGACTCATCACTATATACGATTTAGGCTTCATTTATAGATCTAGTTCACTAAATAGCTTGGCTGCTTATGTTTCAAGTTTGAAAGCAGTCCCTTGGAAAAATAGGAATTGATGGCTGTCAATGGAGTCATGTCAGTTCATGTGTCATTCATACAACTGTATTCTGGGGTCACTGCAGGTGGAAAACATTGGAGCAACTGGATCAGGCCATGAGCCATATTGTTAACATTTAAAGAGTTCAAGCAGGCCAAGGCTGAATCTACATCTGCTGTGTAAAGCACTTTCAGTCTGCTGTACCTCCGTTGTACTCTGTTCCCTTTCCCTCCCATTCTGGCTCAGAATAAAGGCTAGCTGTCTGCATCAGTCCTCACCATGGCAACCGTGGGGGAGCAGGAGGGACAGTGCGAGGGGGGGGCCCTCCCAGGGTGCCAGCACGGCACTACGCTGTGGGGAGGAAACGGCACCCAAGACTCCCCTGCAGAAAGTAAAGGGGGGGTGACCTGGTGGAGGGGGGCAGAGGGGGGCTGGAAAGTAAACAACTGGGTGGGCGTGCTTCTAACTCACCAGCAAAAAAATATATGATCACAGAAAAATGTTCCCTGGCTGCTTTTAAACACACAGACGACTGGGCAGGGAGAAGAAGAATTTGGTTCCAGTTGTCTGCTTTTTGCTCACAGCATCTCAAGGGCAGGGAGGAGCAATTGGAACTGCTTTAAACGATATCCAGATAATGCAGTGAGACACTATAGTGACCTCGGAGTTGCCACTACGGGGCAATAAAATGATGCAGGTAGCCAATGCTGAGTCGATACAATAGGAAGGCAATGGCGGCATGAAATGTAGACAGGAATTTGTGAGACGATGTGAAATTGAAGGGAAAGCAGCAGGAAAGACCAATGCAGATTGGACACAAGTGATGAGTTCTATTACAGCTTAGCTCTGGCTTTCTTTAAAACCTCACAGAGGACGACAAAGACACCTCTGTTCTTTTTATCTCTATCTCAGAGATAGTCTTGGTCACTGCAGAAGGATGTTCAAGTCTAGGCTTTGTGTTTTCTATGGAGGTTTGCTCCTGTATGACACAGAAACACAAGAAACTACAGTACCCCAGTAAATCAATTGCTTTCACTGCTAGGCATAGAAAGGGGAAACTAAAATGATAAGTGTTAGCAGAATATTCCCTATCAAGAAAGGATGGAATATTTAGAGATTTGTGGGGGGGTAAAATGATTATGGGGACTGTTGCATGGAAAGAGTGGAGAGAGAAATCTATAAAAATCTAGAACACAGTGACAGGGGGAAAAAGCTGATTGGTGGTAGATTCAAGATAGAAAAAAGGATTACTTCTTGAAGCACTGCATACTTAATTTGTGCTACCACAAAATGGGGTGGTGGCTACCAGTATTCCCTCTAAGATGAGTTAGTGTGAGCTAGCTCACAGTTTTTTAGCCTCTGGCTCACACCTTTTTGTCTGAGCTCAGGAAGGATGGCCCCAGAGCAAACTAATTTATGCAGTAGTCTAATTGCTCCTTCAAATCTTTAATGCCAGTAGCTCACAAAGTAGAATTTTTGCTCACAAGACTCCATAGCTTAGAGCAGAGGTGTCAAACTCATTTGTTATGAGGGCCGTATCTGACATAAATGTCATTTTGTCGGCCGGGCCATGTGTACCATCAAATGTAATGTCAAGTACCAGAGAAATATAAACTTTATAAATATAAACTTTATAAAGGCAAACCTAAATAACAATATATATTTTTAACTCAAAATACAAACAAAAGCAATTGATTCCTAGCAGTGAAAGCAATTGATTTACTGGGGTACCCACAAAAGCCCCAATAAATGTATTTAATAACACACAACTAGTCCCCCCCTCCCCCCCACACGGGATACTATAAAAGGAAGAGTACCTTACATTTCCATCCATACCAGTTGCTTGTGAGCCTGGTAAGAACCCTGGATGGTCCGGTTCCGGCCCCCGGGCCTTATGTTTGACACCCCTGGCTTAGAGGAAGTATTGGTGGTTACTGGTGTAGATGAGATATAAAAGACGGGTCAGATTAATTCCTGATTTATACTCAATTTGTATAGTATATTGCATGTATAATGTATGTTATTTGTACATATGATGGGTTGGATCCAGCACAAATTTTCCACTTGTGGTAGAGGTTTTATGCAAATGTGGCAGCTGCTTGCACTAAGTCAACATTGTATCCTCACTTGTGTTTCTGCTTGAGCAAGATCTTGTGTAACTAAAGTTAGAACACTATAATATACAAGTGGGAACCTGCAAGAAACTTGTGGGAGTGGCTATCCCATTCTCCACACCTTTGCTTCCTCCCCTCTCGCCCTACCTCTCACTTTTTCTCCCTCCTGCCATCCCTTTTCTTACTCTCTCTCTCCCCTCCATGCCTGTCACTTCCTTTCTGCCCCCACCCCATCACTCTTTTTGCCCCTGTCACTCTCCCCCACTCAGCAGCAGTGGCAGCAGCCAATCTCCAGGAATTACAATGGATTGCCCAAATACAGAGATCAGTTCCTCTTAGGGTTGCCAGCTCCATGTTGGGAAATTCCTGGAGATTTGGGGGTGGAGCCTTGGGAGGATGAGGTTTGAGCTTGGAAGTGACCTCAGCAGGGTATAATACCATAAATTCCACCCTTCAAAGCAGCCATTTTCTCAGGGGGAACTGATCTCTGCCATCTGGAGATAAGTTATAATTCCAGGAGATCTCCAGCCCTCACCTGGAGGTTGGCAATTTTGGTTTCCCTGGAGGAACTGACTGCTTTGGAGGTGTAGTCTATGGCATTATATCTGCCTAAAGTCCCTCCCTGCCTCAATTCCCACCATCCCCAGGCTCCACCCCACAAATATCCTGGAATTTCCCAACCTGGAGTTGGTATCCCTATCTCCTTCCCACCCAACAGCCAACCTACCTTTATCTGCCCCTCTGTCTTCAGCTTTTCATCTCCTTTCCTCCTGCAGCTTCTACTGTGGGAAACTATGGTCTTTCAGTGGGGACTAAAGCAGTTCACATTATTCTCTCCTCCTTTTTATCCACACAACAACCCTATGAGGTCGGTTAGGCTGCATGTATGTGACTGGTCCAAAAACACCCAGAGAGCTTCCACAGCATGATGGGGATCTAAACCTGGGTCTCACAAACCCTACTCTGAAGCTCTGACTGGCTTTCATAGGGTGGCTGCTGTTGAACGGTAGCAAGCAGCCAAGCCTAGTTGAATCATGCAAGTCAGGTGGCCTCAAGTCCCCCAGAGGATGCTGCTAGGCCTAGGTTTGCCAGCCTCCAGCTGGGACCTGAAGAATTAAAACTGAACTCCAGACAACATAGATCTGTCCCCCTGGAGAAAATTGATGGTCTCTGTGGCATTATATTCACCTGAGGCCTTTCCCTCCCCAAACTCTGCACTCCTCAGACTTCACCACAGAATCTCTAGGAATTTCCCAACTTGGAGCAGGCTGTCCTAGTCCTGGCTCCAAAATAGGCCTGGAAAGTGTCCTGCCCCCTCCCCCTGCCTTTTTAACCCAATCCTCCCTTTATTTAGCCATTGATACTGCAGGAGGAATCCTCCCCAATCCAGCTTCAGTTCTGCTTTTGCTTCCTGCCATCTTCCCCCAGTTATCATCTCTCTCTGTCTCTCTGGCTATCAGCCAAACTATCTCTCACTGTCAATGTGGCAGGGCCTGGAGTAGGTTCCTGGGTGGCCATTTCAAATGGTATTTGGGGATTCAACCCTTCCCAAGGTTTTTTCTTTTTGAATTTTTCTGCAGACCCAAAGAATTCCCTGAGTCTGTAGAAAAACCTGTTGGAGGAGAGTGTGCTCTCTGTTTGCAGAAATAAGTATCAGCACCACAGTTCCCTCTAAGCTGCACTAGGGAGCACTGGTGCACAAAATTTTAACAGACAGCTCAGACGTTGAGAGCTTCTGCTTACAAGACATTTTTTCCTCCATTGGAAACAATGGAGGATGGGGAAACCTCCTTCTGTGGCCCATAGAATTGGACCCCCTAGTCCAATCTTTTTGAATCTTGGGGGGAAGGTTGAGGAAAAACAACAGCAACTATGCTGCAAATGTAGTGTCTCTACCTAAAAATAACCACCCCAGAACCCTAGATACCCCCAGATTGATTCTCCATTATCCAAACAGTCCAAGGGATTTTGAAGGAAAAAATCCATCTTTGCTCAATCATGTGGTCCAATTTACAAAACAGTTCCTTGTCTTTCACGAGATGGCATTTCTAGGTGCCATAAAACAATCAGAGAGAACAGGAGCAGAGAGCAAGAGAGAGAGTCCCTCTCATTGGGATCAAACAATTATACCCCAATTCCAGTCACAAATTAGATGTGGCTGTTAGCCAATTGGAGTGGGCATGGGTGTGCCCAATTGTTGGTTGTCATGGCTACGTGTGGGGATAGGCAAGAAGTTTGGAGGCCACGCCTGCAAGCAATTGACCTAGTTTCTAGCTACTTCATTTAGTACGTGACTTATCGTATGTGGGGCCAGAAAGTGTAGCTATGAGGTCTGGCATTTGGCATGGAAGTGTGAAAGAATGTGGGTTTATGGCATGGCTATTTAGGCCATTTGGCCTTACCATGTGGCTAGCAAGAGGAAAAAAGGCACAGCACGTTATCAGAATGTAATCACAGGAGAAGGCATGGGACTTTTAGAAATCAATATTTCTATACAGGGTCCTATTGACTCTAATGGCTCTCATAGACTACAATGAGCTGTGGAAAGTGGGTGGGGATCGTATGCCCCTATTATGCTTTTCAGTATGATTTGTATGCTGCCTTGAGTCATGGGAAAAGTGGGATATAAATATTTGAATAAATAAGTAGTATTGGCAAGTTGATAACATTTAAGCAATTTCCTGTTTGTTAGGTTAGGCAGGGTCCTGTTTGTTCCACCTGTGTTATATTTGGTTGTCATATTTCACTAAAAAAAACCCAAAGCATACTGCAGACTGGGTGAAATTTGACTTGATTCTTTCTCTTACAATGTTTAAATTATTCTCAAAATATAGTTTGAATATAATTTAAGAGAATTTATTCTTTTTACAAGGTTATGGAAGTGATCTTGTAAAGAACTAATTGATGTGATAGTCAAAGGTCCCGTCCACACGAGGGGATTTGGGCCAGTTGCGGGCCAGTTCGGGGGCGGATCAAAGCAGCACGATCACACCACATCTGGGAAGCGTCCTGCTTCCGTGCCCGAACTGGCCCTTTCCCGCCCAAATCCGCCGCAAACTGAACCACCTACCTTGGTGGTTCAACTTGTAGGCGCGCTTCAAGCCGGGCGTTTGATCGCCGGCGCTTCCTTGCGCCGGCTCAACCCCGGCCCGGAGCCGAACTGCGCATGCTCGGACATGCGCAGTTCGGACGGCTCCCGTTCGGGCCGTGTTTTCTCCCCGGCGTTTGATCGCGCCGGGGAGAAAAGGCGCTGTGGCCAGGGGATCCATGGGATCCCGCCTCGATGTCTCAATGCTGGCGCGGCTTTTAAAAGCCGCGCCTTAAGAGGCTTTTCCCCTGCCGTGTGGCAGGGGCCAAATGTAGACTTACTCACAACTTCATTGCTACTAGCTTTTTAGGCTCATGAGGTAGAATTTCTGCTCACAACACTATGGAGCTTAGAGGGAACATTGAATTCCACATGCAGGGGGACTGTTGAGAATTATAGATAGCTAAATGGAAACTTCTAGTTCCATAGGGTAGAAAAGAAGCTTATAAATAAAAATAAATTAAAACTCCCTGTTCATAGGCAGTATACTATAAAAGAGCAGATTCCACTATACAAAGAATCCATTGCCTACATCCATCTAATCAATAGCTCAAGATATTGTTCTCCCTGTACCCCATAGAATTCAGTGGCCGAGTATGCTTAGCACTTGGATCAATAAGAAATTCTCACTCACTTTGCTTAGCCTTCTTCATTCACTAAACTTTGAAGCAACATGATTTTTCATCTACCATCTTGAAAACATGCCTAATAATTCCATATGGAAATGAAAACATTACATAATTCCATGTCTTTTAATAACTGGCTGTATATTACATGTCCTGTGAAGCTCATGTTATGCTTCAGCCCTGGTTGCATCCAGATGGTTCAAATCCTGGTTTAAACACGAAGTTCCACAGGTGAAAAAGCTGCTATCTGTCATCCTTAACTACTTCACAGGTTTGTTATGAGAATAACATGAGAGATATTCCTTTTGACTTCTGAAAAAGCTGTTTGGGGGATCATGGGATGCATGTAGATTTTTAAAAAATCACACGGCATGCGACTGCAGCAAGAAGACTTGTACAAGGAGAAAATCTGATACAGTGCAACCTCTCGTAGATATAGCTTTTTATATTTATTGTGGATATAGTTTTTTGTATAGTTTTTTATAATCATATCAAAGGACTACTACTGTACTGCAGCTAACAATAGCTGCATAGAAGATGTAATGTAGAGCTCAGAAAGTATTTTTAGCTGTTTTGGAGAAGATTGTTCATATCAGACTCTGATTTTTTTCTGATTAAACTGAGTCCTGAAGTAACAGATCCAGAGCAGATTTAAAAACAACAACAACAACCCTTTAAATTCCTGGCATAAGGATGGATAAAACATTCTTTATTGTCTGAAGTATACCTGTAAGTTAACTGTTGGTAAAGTGACAATAAATGTTTTAATTATTTCCCATCTGTTAGGATTTCAATTAGTAGCTGCTCAGTTTGGATAGCTACAGTTCTCATAATTTTACTTTGTATTCCCTACCCTAGCAAAAAAGAGTGCTTTGTTATTCAAGACTAAAAAAGATCTTTTTTTTTCCAAAAAGAAAAAAGAAACAAAACCATCCTTATTCTCTTATTGTGGCAGATGTTATATCTGACTAGTCAATTTCATATTCTCTACTGAGGGCCAGAAGAAATGTGTGCACATTTTTAAAACATATTCCTAATTTAAGTATACTTTAAGATGTACAGCACTTATTAACATAATGTGGTACAGTCCTCATGGTCCTCTAACATTTGTGAAGATGTTAAAGTGCTACCACGTCTAAATCTCCCTGCACATGCAAATGCATCAAATTTGGCATTGGAGTCCCGTATCTAGATTCCTGAAAGGGAGGGAGAGAAAGAGGGAGAGGAATAGTGGTGTCACTCAAAATGTATTATTGTGGGCTGTAGGTGTGATGAGGATTTTGAACAAGTTTTGGTATATTACTGAGATTGCAAAAGAGCTAGAAATACTACCAAACTTTGAGACAGAACAAAGACAACGGAGAAAGAAATAAGTGTCAAGATATTGCCCTTTAAGAACTGTAAGTGTTTGCTGAAGCAAGAGAGTTAATGTGCTTTAGCTGGATGAAGTTAGCATAGCAGGGCAGTTAGGCTAACACTTGTTACCAATCACCGGCTGATGTAAACTAGTGCAGCTGGCTACTGTCAAAGTCATCATGACTCAGGGAGATCTTGACAGCTGAGCATCTAAACTTGCCACATGCAAACCTCTAATTAGTTGGTAACTGGCTGACAGCTAAACTGCTATTTAGTAGGAAGCGAGGCAAGGCTAAAAGAAGGCTGAAGGTAACCACGCTGCATCTGCTCACAGTGTTGCTGGAGTGAGAGGCCGGGATGTTTGCAGGAGGCATTCCAAGCACCTTTTCAGGAGGCTCATCAGACCAGATAGATGGTATCTTTGCTACAAGACTGTTAAGCCGGAAAGAGGACTGCTACTCCAAGATACCAGCCCAGCATCTTCAGTTACTGCTGCTTTGAGCCAACTGCTTAGGATAAGTAACTTAGGCCCCGGTCACACGAGAGGTTTTGGGCTGGGAGAGGGATGGATCGGGGGTGCAGCAAACAGGCGCGATCCCACAGCGACATCTGGGAAGCGTGGCATGCCCGTTCCTGATCCAGCCCTTCCACCCAAAACCCCGCATCAAAAATAAACCACCTACCTAGGTGGTTCTTCGGGAAAGGGCGCATCAAGGCTGGCTGTGGGATCGCCGGCGCATCCTTCCACCGGTGCATCCCTGGCTCCTGGCCGAACTGCGCATGCTCAGACATGCGCACTTCGGCAGCCTCCCCCTCCCGACTGTCGCTTCCTCCCCAGCATCTGATCGTGCCAGGGAGCAATGGCGCCGCAGCTCAGGGGATCCGTGGGATCCCACTGCGGCGTCTCTATTTTGGTGCGGCTTTTAAAAGCCGCACTTTGCCCGGTTTTTTTCCTGCCGTGTGGCAGGGACCTTAGATAGACAGTTAGGTTTATGTTTCTTTGTGTTGTACCTCGTACACTCCCTTTCCTCTATGTTAGATACGAGACTCGAGGCAGCAGGTGAACAATGATAACAGCTTTATTTGAACACGAAGTCAGAAGAACCAGAACGAGACAAACTATGGAGCAACAGGCTCCTTTTTAAACTGTCTGGGCTTGGCAAGCCACACCCACAAGTCAGATATGGTCCAATCAAATACTGTACATAAAGACCAATCACTTTGCTTCCCTCCAGAACCTCCTTTGTTCTGATAGGTCGGTTTACAAAACCTTTGTCAGACTCAAGCTCAATACCTTCATACATTATATTCCATACAGAACACTCTACTTGTCTGTTTTTATTCGTTTATTGTTTTGTAATAAAAATATATCTTTTTAATTGGATTGAGTCACTGACCCATGAATTTGGCTATTGGTACTAATTAGGCTATAGGAATTGCAAACAGCAACCTCCCTCCCTTTATCCCTATTTGTGACTGGTTGAAACAACCCTGACTTGAGTAAACAACCCTGTAGTCTCTTAGACAGCCCAGAGAGGGGGCGATAACACAGAGGTGGAAGGGTGGGGTCATGAAAAAAAGAAATTAGCAATTTCAAATTTTGTGTTTTTCCCTCCTCCTAAAATGCATTTATGTTTGAAAATTGGTGGGTGCACGGGGAGGGGGGAGCAGAAGGTAGCCTCGCCTAGTGTGCAAAAAAACACCTGGCACTGGCCTTGGACTACTATGACATGTGGCTCAATATAGCATGCTCTGCCTTTTAGCTATTCATCACTATTTACTTATATGCTGGATGGAGGCAATGCTGTTTACCAGCCCCATCTCACACTGTAACATGGAGTTCAATAACAACAGAGTCAAATAAACCACAGGTTTAGTTCTCAGACCACTCAAGTATTGATCTACTCCCCTCCCCTCAGGCCAAAGAAAGAACAAGACAAATAAGTCAGTTCTACCCTAGAAACAACAAGACCGCTAGGTGAACTTAGATGGTTGCCTATGATGCCAGATTTTAAGGGGTCCCAAAAGGCAAAAGGAGCCTCCTCTGCTGGCTTAAAAGGGAAGCTTAACATTAACTGGCTTCTAGAATTTTCATGACTCTGATTTTCTATAGCTGCCATGATGGTCCATGGAAAGCTTTTGAAGAGCTTATATCTTTTTATTTTCACATTGATTTTTGGTGGGTTTGGGTTTTTTTGAATGACCAGTTAAGAAACTTTCATTATAGAATTCTCACTTTTCTCTCTATCGGAGGGCAGTGCCAAAGTTTTAGTTTGCCTACAGTGCCAAAAAAACCATGGGATGGCCCTGTTCCACACTATATTTTGTGCTGCTGAAGGATCCCTTTAAGAAATTGAACTGCAAGTAGAATTGAAACATGGACTCCACACAGCACCTCATCTACTGCTAGACACCCCCTAAAAATTTGGCAATTGCCATTCTCATGGGCAGGATGCTACTAATAAGTTTACTTGACAGTGAAGACTGTTCAACAAATCATATTTCTCCCCACAATTATCCCTTCAGCAATTGCTTACTTCCC
This sequence comes from Gekko japonicus, assembly GCF_001447785.1. Taxonomy (NCBI): domain Eukaryota; kingdom Metazoa; phylum Chordata; class Lepidosauria; order Squamata; family Gekkonidae; genus Gekko; species Gekko japonicus. Next base: position 34,879 of record NW_015172661.1, on the reverse strand, counting down.
AGCCCATTTTGTAGCTCAGTGTTCATGAATGGTCCCTTTATCTGTTGTGGGGGGGGGGGGAGGCAGCGGCAAGGCTTCAATTACTCCTTTTGTCTTTTGTATGGCCTGTGATGGTCTTTTGTGTGTGTGTGTGCAAATGTTATCATAATTACATAATTAAGTTATTGCCATAATTAGAAGTTTGTTGTTTTTAATGAGCAAACTTTGCAGGCAAAAGAAATGTAGTAATTAAAGCTTCCCACTACCTCCCCCCACAAAGAAGAAACTGAATAGAAATATGTTTATATCAAGGTATATATGTTTATACTGAGGTAGCAATAGGAAGTAACCAGTGAAGCACCACAGAAAATCACAAGCTGATTTGAAACAATAGCAGTGATTGCTTCAGATTCTCTATTTTGGCAACTGGTGTCAAAGAAAAGCATCAGTTATATGAAATTGCCTTCTACTGGCTGAGACCCACAATTTGCTACCCATATACTATCTACTTTGATTGACAACAGCCCCGGTCACACTGGGGAAAAAGGTGCGGCTGAAGTGCGGCTTTTTTGAGCCGCATCAAAAGAGAAGCGCGACAGTGGGATCAGACAGATTCCCCAAGCCGCCGTGCAGTTGCTCCCTGGCATGATCAGATGTGGGGGGGAAGCCACAGATCGGTGAGCGAGGCGAGCCCGCTGCGCATGTGTGCGCCTGCGCAGTTTGGCTGGGGGCCTCACATGCTGCTGAAGACGGACGCACCGGTCCATCCATACTTCTTCAGGCACTCTGTCTATCAAATCTAGTCAAACCTATTGTTCACCTCCACTGTATATTCATCAGTGATATGCTCTGGGTCAAACCTGAATGGCCTAGTGGTTTAAGAACATAAGAACATAAGAGACGCCAATGTTGGATCAGGCCAAAGGCCCATCCAGTCCAACACTCTGTGTCACACAGTGGCCAGAAATACCAGTGCCATCAGGAGGTCCAGCAGTGGGGCCAGGACATTAGAAGCCCTCCCACTGTTGACCCCCCCCCCAAGCACCAAGAAGACAGAGCATCACTTGCCCCAGAGCCCCTAGCTATACCTTGTGGCTAATAGCCACTGATGGACCTCTGCTCCATATGCTTATCTAATTCCCTTTTGAAGCCGTCCATGCTTGTAGCACCCACCACTTCCTGTGGCAGTGAATTCCATGTGTTAATCACTCTTTGGGTGAAGAAGTACTTCCTTTTATCCGTTCTAACCCGACCGCTCAGCAATTTCATGGAGTGCCCACGGGTTCTTGTATTGTGAGAAAGGGAGAAAAGTACCTCTTTCTTTACCTGCTCTTTCCCATGCATAATCTTATAAACCTCGATCATGTCACCCCTCAGTCGTCTTTTCTCCAAGCTAAAGAGCCCTAAGCGCTTTAACCTTTCCTCATAGGGAAAGTGTTCCAACCCTTTTATCATTCGAGTTGCCCTTTTCTGCACTTTTTCCAAAGCTATAATATCCTTTTTAAGGTGTGGTGACCAGAATTGCACACAGTATTCCAAATGAGGTCTCACCATTGATTTATATAGGGGCATTATGATATTGGCTGATCTGTTTCCTTCCTTCCTTCCTTCCTTCCTATCCAAGATTTCAACTAGAGATTGCCAGTCTTGGACCTTATATGTGCAAAGATGGTGGTGGGGAGGGATTTGGAATAGTGGACAGGAGAGGAGAAGTTACAACAAAGTTAGTTAGGGCCTGAGGGTCAGAAATCAAAGTGCTGGTAAAAAGGCCTAGTCCTGTATGGGAAAGGGCATATTTTGCAGGAAGCTAGAAGTTTGGTGGTGGTGTATGATTAAGTTAACATAGGACATAGAGGGATTGATCTCTAGGGAGAATGGGTGGGTGGTATCTATGGGGCATGCGGAATGTATCTGTGATCTGCTCTGTGCTTACAGTTACTAGCCATATGGATACCTATATATATGACGCATACAGATAGGAATGTTGTCTCACATTTGCCATAAAAGAAGTCAAACTCTATTATGTCACAAGTGGCAGATTAGGCCATGATACTTTAGAAGCGCAAAAGGTGGGTGCCTATTTTCAAATGTATGCACCCTACATAATGTTATAAACCGATCTTTGGATGTAAATGGTTAAATTTACAGTCAGGTGCTGTCTACAGAGCTTGTAGGAGGCACTGTATTTTAATTGTAATTATGTTGTAACAGTGTCCCATGACACTGTTGTTTTCACAGTCTGGATTAGCCCTTTAAAATTCTTTCCATCTTGTTCACTGTTTATACAGTGGAATGCATGAATCCAGAAATCACACTTAGGTTGGGAAATGACACATGGTGAATAAAATGTTCATTAAAATAAAAACACAACAGCTTGTGTTTTTGCCAGGTCCAAGAAAGATTCATTTAGTGCACAGCTCTGAAATGAAATAGTGAGCCACCAACTTAGTTAAATTGGTGGCCAGAGGGCAAGCCCGCATGGTGGCTGTAGTTCATTCTCAATGTTCATCGAGCACAAGAAACCCTCAGCACAACCTGGATGGCTGACTGAACTGGAGGTTTGAAAGTACTACAGCACCACCTACTGCACATTCCTTGACAAGGTATCATTTTTTTTAGTAAACTCAATACTGTATCTTGCTTTAGATAAAAAATATGACTGCTTATCAATAACAGCAACAACAATAACAACAACAACAATACACTATTATTATTATCTAGCATCCATATTTTGATGGTCTAGCAAATGCATGATACCTTTAGACTACTGCTTGTCATGGAACAGCATCCAAAGAACATGGAACACCATCCACAGTCTCAGGAACTGCTCTTCATTATACAAAGCAAACAAAGGGACAAAACACAGAACTATATTTTACTGGTTACTATCCTGAGGCCTTACCAGAGAGAACTAAATGATTTCCTATAGTTTAAAAAAAAATATTCTGCATTTTCTATTTACTATCCTAAGACCACAAATCCCACAATCCTAGACCCCTATTATTTTGAATGCTGTCACTATCAGTGCCTGAGGGGAGAGGATCATCTGGTGGCCTGTTCTAAGTAGAAAAAGAAGAAGAAGAGAAGAGATTGGATTTATACCCCGCCCTTCACTACCCAAAGGTGTCTCGGAGCGGCTTACAAACTCCTTTCCCTTCCCCTCCCCACAACAGATACCCTGTGAGGTGGGTGGGGCTGAGAGAACTCTGACACAAACTGCTCTTTTTCAAGGACAGCTGTGCCAGAGCTTGTGACTGACCTAACGTCACATCAGCAGGTGCAAGTGGAGGAGTGGGGAATCAAACCCGGTTCTCCAGATTAGAGTCCGCGCACTTAACCACTACACCAAACTGGCTCTCAGTACCTGCAATGAAAGAAATGAAGTTGGTTACTAAGGAGCAGTCCCCCCTCCCATGACAACCATGAGTCTGTGTAATTCCCTACTCCAGGAACTTGCCTTGCCCACTCATGCTTGGCCTTTATGGCTTTAATGTGTTGTGTTATATGAGGATACAAGCAAGAAAAATAGAATAGAAAACACTAAAACCATACATACAAACACTTACATGAAATAGTGTCATTACTGTTTCAGGGTTTGCTTTTATTTTTTAATGAACTATTAATCTCCTCATTATTAAATTTATTTTGTTGATTTTACTGTTTAAATTTTTGTACTATTGTTAGCTTCTTTGACTGTTAAACTAGATTAGTGGAAATCCCTAGATCTTTTGTTGTTGCTGCTGGATACTTTCATTTTCTGAAGAATCTACATTCCTAATATCCAAGAAAACAAGGATAGAGAGGCTCTGAGTATTGCTATTGCCTATTGGTACCTACAAGACAGTATGCCCACATGTACAATAATGCTTCCTCAGATCCTATTCCCCAGGACTGCTTATCTAGCTGAGATATACTGATGACATCTCTCCACAATAAAGCTCCATGGAAGGACAGTCTTGATATTTTTGTTGATAATTTCACTAGGATTTTTTTATAATTCCACCAAGTATTCAACAACTTGCAATCCACCATTAACCTGAGTCTGCATCAGTTCATATAGCATTGTAAGTATTTGGTGGATTTATACCTGAAACCCAGCCGCTACTACATATATGCTTCCAACACCTACCTAGATTATACCACATGATCCATTGTCTACCTACCCAATAATACAACTGTATTTGTTCCAATTCCTTGGATAGGAATTCAAACATGAAGAGTTTACATTATGAATTTTTGCAGTGAAGAAACAGACTGATAAATCTGGTACCCAAGACAAACAGCAGATCATGATTTATCACGTACACTTCACAATAAAAACAGCTCTGATGCACTAGCAGTCATCTATAGCCTACCCAGTACAATGGCACTTTTCAATGATGCAAGTATCACAGTTATTTATGCTCTCCTTAATTCCAAACCACTCCCCCCATCTAAAACTACTACTTATTGGAAGCAACAGACCATCTCACAGACACAGATTCAGAAACTGAACCCTGCAATAACACAAGAGAATAAATGACATGGACAACATTTTTTTTTACTAGATTCAAAAAATCGTGGGAGAATATTTCAGTCTGCCAGAATGCTCTGCTGCTGACCTCATCCATTAATAAAAACACTACAAACAACAGCAATAACAGTATAAGGAAGGGGTGTCAAACTTCAGGCCAGAAGTTGCCCACCTATGGTTTCAATCGGGCCTGCTGGCTCTTTTCTCCCCCCCTCCCCCTCCTGGCCTCACCCTTTGAAGCTTGAGGCTGCCAAAGTTCCCAGCTCCCCCCATCTTGTCTTTCCCTGCTTTAGCAGGAAGCTCTTCTGGGAATGGATTTTTCCATTAAGAAAATACAGAATGGATTTTTCCATTAAGGTCCCTGCACTAGGGTTGCCAGGTCCATCTTCTCCCCCAGCAGGGGACTTTGCGAGGGCATTCCCAGAGGGGTTGGGGCATTCCCAATGTGATGACATCACACTAGGAATGTCACATTGAGAATGTCCTGGCTCCAAGCCCTGCCCCCGTGGGCCCTTTACAAAGCACCTTTCCCCATCAAACTGATGTTCACCTGCAATTCCCCCATCATTCAATTTGCCATGTTTTCTGTCCTGTGTATACCTCATAAACATGGTTCAGGAGAAAAGTGGTTGGTAGAGCGGAGATTAAGCAACCACTGCCCTTCTCAGCTTCTCACTGCTAAGCATGCCATCTCCCAGTGTGTTTTGTAAAGAAGAATGGGATGTCATACTAACATAACATGCAGTTGTTGTTGATTGTATTGTGATCCTAAGTGTAAATAGGGATTTACATGACCTTGGTGCTAAGCTAAGCATCATTGCTAGAAAGTAGGTACAATTCATCTTAGTAGAGCTTTCTCTATAAACTTGTACAGGTTGGGGTAAATGCCTGGCAAAAGGCTGCTGCTTTAGGTTCCATGGTACTCATCAGTAATTGCATTATAGCAATCAATTTTGCTTTGCAGGATTAGACTGCCTGGCTGCTGCTCATACTGTTCATATTCCTTTGTGGGACAAAAGGAATTTGTGCCAACACACTGGGTATAAAAGACAGCACTGTGCATACCCAAAAAAATGAACAGTTTTGCTCTCTCCTGAGCTTCAAAGTACTTTGAATGAGTTTGAGTAATAATAAAGCATTATAGGAAAGCAAATTCTTGCTTTTTAGGGCAGTGATATCATCTATAGATTGAATAGAAATATATGTACGATTGCCCGATTTAGTATACTAACCCAATGAGATTGCATAGCTGTTTCCCTGTGCTCCCACTAGTGAGTGAAATTGCTTGCCTCTGGAGAATGAATGCATGCTGGGAAATGGCTACGCCACATGGAACTTTCCAGTATTTATGTAGTTGTAAACCAGCACATGAAAATGAAGTGCAGCAACCTTCCTGCAGCAGCAATATGACGATCACCAATAATATTAATAGTGAAAAAAGCAGCAAAAGCTGAGCATGGAGTGAAAAGGTGCTATAGCTTTTTTTCACTACTCCCTAATTCTTAGTTCACAGCTGGGTTGGAGGAGATTGTAAAGAAGCCTCTCGTGACCATTTAAATTACACCCATGAAAAAAGAGGCCGAGAAACTAAACCAATCAAGCAAGAGCCAAAACCTCCAAAGGAAGTTTAGAAAATTAGTAAGGGACCAAAAGTTAAAAACACCAATAATTATAGACAAAAGTATATGTGTTTATTTCAAAAACAGTTAAAAACCTTGTAGGGGGCCATATAAAGCCTCATAATGTAATCAAAGTGACAAATACACAAAAGGAACCATATATGACCTGACACATTTTGGCCCCAAAAGAGCCTTCTTCAGAGGTCAAATAGTACCGAATACAACATACAACAAAGCCCCTGTTACACTTGTAAGGCAGTAAACAATTGATATAGGACCCAAACAGGAATTGAAACTGCTAGCTTGGCAGGAGCTGGGGCCAGAGACAGGAGCTCACTCCGTCATGTGGCACTAGGGTCTCAAACTGCTGAACTATAGACCTGCAATACCAAGTCATAAATGGAAGTTGGAAAACTTCAGTGCCTGCCCATGGAGCAGGTGCTGGCATTTGCCTGCCCCCCCCTCTTCTTGGATGAAGCACGAGGGGTAGCAAACCAATTAGTGCTCAGAGCAGGAGCGCTGACCAATCAAGGACAAGCTCGCCGGCTAAGTCTGGTGGCAGCTGCCCTCCAAGGGCACAAGCTTGAAGGCAGATAGCTTTCTTCGTTCCACCCCTCTGGGGGTGCTTCTCCATTTGTCACCTGGCTGACCTCATGCTGTTTAGGTGCCGGTGCCCATTTCTTCCCTTGGCTTTGTGTGAGGCCTTGCCCAGTGCGGGCCACCAGGCAGCCTCTCCGTCCATCCAGGCACTCATCCCTGGGTGCCTGGCCACCTGTCCCCATCCCATTCAGGCAGTTTTGTGTGCCCTCTGCCCCATGCCAGTCTGACTTCCCCAGACCTCTGCCCCATGCCAGTCTGACTTCCCCAGACCTCTGCCCCATGCTCGTCTGACTCTTTTTGCTAGGGGCTTATGGGCCTTCGCTGCTGACGGCATCTTTGTTGCTGTGGGAAGGGGCCCCTCCATGGAGGTATTTAGCAGGCCACAGGCAGGATTGGGAAGGGGTCGAGGAGCATAGGGTCAGTAGCTCAGCACGCCCTTTTACCTTAAAGGATTTTGGCCGGGGACCTGGGGAAACTGCTGCTAGTCTGAGGAGAGGATGCTGACTGGCAAACCAACCCTCTGATTCGGTATAAGGCAGCTTCATGTGTGCTTTACCTATTCTTCAGGGCAGCAGTTCACTAGGAACTTTCCCCAGTAAGTTATAGGACTTTGCTCCCTAGCATCACTATGGTGAGAGACCGGACCCCGGGGGGGGGGGCATGAGGGACTTCTTCCTGAAACCCCGGAGTGCAGCTGCCAGTATAAAGGGTGTTACAGACCATGATGGACTGTGGGGTCTGCTTCAGTTTAAGGTGAAGCCTCCCTCCCTGGCCTATTCCAACACAGGGTTGCAGTACTTTCTGAGAGGCAGTCACAGCACCCAGACTCTAAAAACCACACAGGTGCAGGATTGTGACGTGCCAGTTTAGAGGCATTTCAGTTTAAGAAACCAGTTTGTAATCATGCATATCATCAGCCTTGACTATAGTAGGGTGCAGTTCAGACAAAGCACATGGTAATGGGATGAGTATGGTATCGGGGAATGATGAGTGAGGTGTTTATTTAAGAACAAGGAGACATTACTAACTGTTTTCAAATAATTAAAATCAGGTGAATGGGTTTGCTTCAATTGCGCTGTGCTATAAGCTTCTACTTCTGATAGAAGGGGCAAATTTATAAACTGTACAACATTTATTAAGTTAGCAACATGAATTGCCTTCCAACCAAGCTGGTCAAAATGATGCACAGAAAAACTGAAACCACCACTCTAAAACAAACAGGAAACTTTAAAACAAAATGCAGTGGGGAAACAACAACAACAACAACAACACAGCCTAATACACCTGTTAAGTCCGTGCTTAACAATGATAGTCAGAGAGTGATTCAGCAAAACTCAAGTTTATTCAGCTCTTCAATCGACTTCTTCTGACACGTACAACTCCTCATAGCCCGAACAGCTTGTCCATTTCAGCTGCTCGGTATTTAAACATTCCGGGCTAATGTAGCCACACCTACTGTACATTAAACCAACCTATGAGGTTGTTCGCATGAACGACCAATCATAAGCGGTCCCGCTTACATACATTCAAATCTGATTGGCCACAATACTTTTCGGCGCGAATCCCTGCCGAAGCTTGAAGCTTTGCATGGCTTCTCTATGGGAGGATTCACATACCTCCTAATGCATTCAGGGCAGCATCTGAATACATTACAAATCCCTCCCCCCTAAGCAAAAACAACTACGAACAATCATAATCACTTAGGTAGGAAGGTGCTCTTCTCGTTCTCTGAGACCTCCTAGGTGGACTAGGCTCAGGGCACATCTCCGTCAGTGGCACTTCGTTCAACTCTGGGACCGCAGAGTCAGGAACACTTCCATCCGTTACGTTCGGTTCGAGAGTAGGGGTCTGCCCTGCCTCTGGAACAGTGCTGATGCCCTCAGGCCCGTCAGCACTCGCCTCCAGGGGAGGTCTCGGAAGGTCCTCGGGGTCTATTGACTCAGTTGGCAACGCGTTGGGTCGGTCAGTCGCCCACCGTTGCCTCAACTGGTCTATGTGCCTACGCCACTTGCGACCATCAGCAAGTCGTACCACATACATTCTGGACCCAACAGTTTCAACAATAGTGGCTGGGAGCCACAAGTGACCACTGGCATAATTCCTCGCATACACCTTGTCATCTTTCTCATATATGCGTACCTTCGTTTGTTCACTCTGCTGTGGTGGCTTAAGGTCATTCAGGTCCGGGTGCAACCTATCTAATAGGGTTGCCAGCCTCCGGCCCATCAGCATTTCGGCCGGACTGCGGCCAGTTGCTGAACAAGGGGTAACATGCTGTCTGAGCAAGAACGAAGCTAGCTTTACCCCCCAGTCACCATAAACCAATTTACTCAGTGCTTCTTTGGTGGTTCTTACCATTCTTTCCGCCTGGCCATTCGAAGCCGGGTGGAATGGGGCCGATGTAATCTGCCTGATTCCGTTATCAGCCAGAAATTTTTCAAACTCCATAGATGTAAATTGCGTCCCGTTATCACTGACCAATACATCGGGTATACCATGGGTCGCAAACAGGCGCCGCAGCACATTGATGACAGACCCGGAAGTGGTGGAATGCATGTGCGCAACCTCCAACCATTTCGTATACGCATCAACAATAATAAGGAACATTTGTCCCTGAACTGGCCCCGCAAAATCTAGGTGGAGCCTCGACCAAGGTTTTCCCGCCGACTCCCAACGCTGCGGAGTGGCGGTTGACGGCTCAGGCCTAGCCTGCTGACAGGGCTCACACACTCTGACCCAATCCTCGATTTCCGCATCAAGCCCGGGCCACCACACATAACCACGGGCCAGTGCCTTCATGTGGACCATGCCTGGATGGCCCTCATGGAGTGATTTCAGCACTTTTTGTCTGAGGCAGTGAGGCACCACCACCCGGTTTCCCCACAGTAAACAGCCCTTAGACACAGACAGCTCGTTTTGGCGCGCTTTGTACATGCGAAATTCCGGCTCCATAGCACCCATCGGCCACCCCCTCCAAACCCAGTTAAGAACTCTCGCAATTACACTGTCCTTAGCCGACGCAGCGGCAATGTCCTTGGAGGTGATGGGTGCTTGCGGCAGTTCTTCGATGGCCAACACAGAGGCCGTTGGCGCAGGGTCCAAATCTCGGCCGGGCAGCGGGCAACGACTTAATGCGTCCGCATGTCCGATGGCCTTGCCCGGCCGGTGCTCCAGGTCATAGTCATAGGCCGACAAAAACAAGGCCCAACGGAGCATTCTGGCAGACATTATGCTTGGGAGTTGCCGGTCCGGGGCAAAGATCCCAAGCAGCGGCTTGTGGTCCGTCACAAGTAGGAAATGTCTGCCATACAAGAAATCGTGGAATTTCTTTACTGCAGAAACGAGCGCCAGTCCCTCTTTATCGATCTGGGCATAGTTCTTTTCAGTTTCACTCAGTGACTTTGAATAAAACGCGACGGGGGCCTCCCGCCCGTCTTCCATTACATGACTTAATACCGCCCCCACCCCATAAGGAGAGGCATCTGCGGCCAAGACCAACAATTTCTGGTCATCGTAATGGGTCAACACTGCATTTGATGACAACAACGATTTCACCCCTTCAAACGCCTTTTTTTGTTCAGCACCCCACCGCCATTTTGCGTCCTTGTGAAGGAGCGCATGTAAAGGTGCCGCCACGGACGCCTTGTGGGGGAGAAAGGCGTGATAAAAATTGAGCAGCCCGAGGAAGGCTTGCAGCTCTTTTTTATTCACGGGGCAAGGGGCATTTTTTATAGCTCTCACCTTCTCGTCTGTGGGGTGTACGCCATTTTGGTCCACTCTGAACCCCAGGAATTCCACGCTATCCACCCCTATCAAACATTTGGATTGTTTTACTTTCAATCCGGCCTTACGGAAACGCTTGAGCACTTCTCTGAGTGCATAAGTTCCTCATCGGATCTTCCAGCAATGAGAACGTCATCAAAATAAGGGACCGTTCCTGGTACCCCCCTCAACAGCCCTTCCATGAGACTCTGAAAAATCCCTGGGGCCACATTCACACCAAATTGGAGCCTGTTTACTTTGAACGCCCCCCTGTGTGTCACAATGGTCTGTGCTTCAGCAGCTTCCTTGGTCACGGGAAGCTGCTGGTCAGCCTGGGCCAAGTCGAACTTCGCAAAGACTTTTCCCCCCCCCAACGATGCCCAGACATGGCTAATTACCGGTACTGGGTACGAGTGCTGTTGCAATGCCCGATTTATGGTGCATTTGTAGTCAGCACAGATGCGTACTGACCCGTCCGGCTTAACAGGGGTTACAATGGGGGTCTCCCACCGACTGAAGGGAACTGGCTCTAACACGCCCTGCTCGATGAGCTTGTCCAGCTCTGCTTCGATTCTGGGCTTAAGAGGAATGGGAACCTTCCTATACTTGAGGCGAACCGGCCTCACGGCAGGATCAAGTTCAAACGCTACTGGGGGTCCCGTATATTTTCCCAGGCCACCCCCAAACACATCAGTAAATTCCTTATACAGTACAGCCCATTTATTCTTCGTTACACTATTAATGCCAGAAATAGCAATTCCCAACGGTTCAAACCAGTCAAGCCCCAGCAAATTCACTCTGTTCCCCTCAGCCACCAACAATGAAAGGGTCGCCCGCTTCCCCTTAAACTCAACTTCAAACGTATCCCTCCCTGCCAGAGGTATACGCTTGCCCTGGAAGTCGGACACTTGTGTGTCTGCTGGCTTCAGCCGGCGACGACTCCTGGTGGGGAACAACTGCTGCCATGACTTGGACGAAATTACGGTCACCGACGATCCCGAGTCGACCTCCATGCCACACGGAACGCCGTCTAGATGGACCGTCACGTTGATCTTGCCGGTGCCTCCGATTCGTTGGACCGAAGGTGCGCTTGATCGTACGACCTGGCAGCTGGTTTCATGCTGTGTGGCTCGGGAACGTTGCTTCCTGGGCTTGTTTGAGGGCGTTGAAACTTTTGGCGCTCTGCAAGCACGAGCGATGTGGCCCCGCCTTCCGCATGCTCTGCAGTCGACGTCCTTGGTCCAGCAGCTTTCTCTGGAGTGCTTGCCGCCACAGCCGGTGCAAGGAGGAGTGGGCGAAGTCCTCACTTGGGTCCGCTGGTTCGCAGGCCCTTTCACAGCGCAGACGTCTTCAGCCGCGCCCTCACGCTCTCCTTCGGACCCCTGGTGGTGAACGCGTAGCTCTGTTGCAGCCAGACGCTGACGCACCTCACGGGTCGATTTGTCCGCTGTCTCCGCTGCGATGGCTTCATTGTAGGCGTCGGCCCAGGTCAGTTTCGCCGTTGCGAACAGGCGCTGCTGCAGACGCTCGTCCCGCATGCCACACACCAGCCTGTCTCGCAGGGCCTCCTCTACGTCGGCGAAGTTACACGGTCTGGCCGCTTTACGTAGAGCCGCTACAAAATCGGACACGGTCTCGTTGGGCGCTTGGTTCCTCTTGAAGAACGCGTGCCGGCTAGCGATCTCCGACGGTTGCGGGGAGAAGTGTGCCTTCAACTTCTCCGTCAGCTCTTTGAACGGCACTGTTCCGATGTCCGCTGGTGCCACCAGAGACCTGGCGACATCGAACACGCTCTTGCCACAAGAGCTCAGGAGGGTGGCTCGCTTCTTCTCCTCCGTGGTGATGTCGTTCGCTTCGAGGTGGAACCCGAACCTCAGCAGGTAGGCGTCCCAGTCCTCGGTCGCTGGTTCGAATGCCTCGAACTTCGGGCTATTGGCCATAGCTGCGATAGCTGCCACCGGTGCTGGTGGTGCCTGTCGCTGCTCTGCCACGGCAAGCTGCTGCTCTTGGTTGTCCGTCGTTGGGTCGGGACCAGCGGGGCTGCCTACCCGCTCCTGGATCCCATCCTCGTCGCCAATTGTTAAGTCCGTGCTTAACAATGATAGTCAGAGAGTGATTCAGCAAAACTCAAGTTTATTCAGCTCTTCAATCGACTTCTTCTGACACGTACAACTCCTCATAGCCCGAACAGCTTGTCCATTTCAGCTGCTCGGTATTTAAACATTCCGGGCTAATGTAGCCACATCTACTGTACATTAAACCAACCTATCAGGTTGTTCGCATGAACGACCAATCATAAGCGGTCCCGCTTACATACATTCAAATCTGATTGGCCACAATACTTTTCGGCGCGAATCCCTGCCGAAGCTTGAAGCTTTGCATGGCTTCTCTATGGGAGGATTCACATACCTCCTAATGCATTCAGGGCAGCATCTGAATACATTACAACACCGCTGTGGTTGGGAGGTACCAATAGTCTGATGTGGGCAGGGCAGCACCATGGGTTTAGGAGCAGTTGTTGGAAGGAAAGCGGCTGTCCAGGCAATGGCCATGTCACAGGGGTGGGATGGCTGCTGGCCATGTTAGAAGAGAAGAAGAGGAGATTGGATTTGTACTCTGCCCTTCACTCGGAGTCTCAGAGCGGCTTGCGGGCTCCTTTCCCATCCCCTCCCTGTGGCAGACACCCTTGAGAGAACAGCTCTGACAGGGCTGTGGCTTGCCCAGGGTCATCTGGCAGCTGTGGGTGGAGGAGTGGGGAGTTGGGCCCGGTTCTCCCAGACTGGAGTTTGTGCACTTAACCACTACACCAAACTGCTAGAGGTCCTAGGTGCCATTCCCAACTTACCCAGTTCAAGGGAGCACTGAGGGATACTGCGAGAGACCTCTGCCAGAGACTTGGGAGAGATGTGGTAGGTGCCAGCAGTGTTCCCTCTAAGCTGAGTTAGTGTGAGCTAACTCACAGTTTTATAGCCTCCGGCTCACACATTGTTGTCTTAGCTAGGGAAGGATGGCTTCCCCACAAGAGCAAATTAATTTATGGCAGCAGCCTAATCGCTCGCTCACAACTTTAATGCCAGTAGCTCACAAAGTAGAATTTTTGCTCACAAGACTCCACCCCTTAGAGGGAGCGTTGGGTGCCAGTAGTCGGTGATTTGATAACCTGGGCATACTGCAACTGGACTTGGAAGCTCCTTCCTTCTAGGTTCTGCCTACCAGTCTATTTATCACCCTCAACAGAATCACTCAAATACTGAACAGCTCACTTGCACCATTCATGGCTTGGGCATTTCAGGGTTCAGGTTGCCAACTTTGAGTTGGGAAACTCCTGGAAAACAGCTTCATGGAATAACAGAATCAGAAGGGACCACCTAGTCCGGCGGTCGGCAACCCGCGGCTCCGGAACCGCATGCGGCTCTTTGGAACGTTTGCCGCGGCTCCGGAAGCAGCTTCATGTATCCCAGCAGCCCTTGCGAGTCGCCGAATGACGAAATCTCGCAGCTGCGCTTTGGGATGTCTGCGCGCCGCTCTGCCTCCGCCCCGCCTCCTCTCAGTGAGCTTTACGGGATGTAATGCTTTTAGTCTGATAGGAAGCGGGGCGGAGGCGGGGCGGAGGCGGAGCGGCGCGGAGAGGTTGCATTCCCCAGCAACCGGTACACAGAGTTACCTTGCTCCCCCCCCCCGGGACTCCGGAGGAGGCCTCTGCTGGACGCCCGGCTCGGCCTTCAGTGCAGAGCGTAGGAAGAGGAGGAGCGAGCGGCGCGAAGAGGCGGCCCCGAGGCGCTTTGGCCGTGCGAACCGGCTTGGGCAAGCGCCGTTGCTTGGGAGGGAGGAGGAGGAGGAGCCCCAGCTGCCGGGCGGGCGTCGAGCTGCGCAGAGGAGGGAGAGAGCAGGCGGGGCTGGGCCGGGCTAGCCTCGCCTCGCCTGCCTTTGTCCCTCCTCCGCGGGAGCCCCGCGCAGCCTCGCCTGGGACCGGCGCCAGAGGAGGAGCGATGGGGGCCGGCCGAGGTAAGCGTCCTGCTGCGGCACGGCCGAAGGCGGGGGTGGGGGGTGCGGGGCGCTGTCCAGACAGGCCGGGGGGGCTCGGGGTCCTCTGGCTGCTGGGGAAAGCCGATTGCCGGGTTCCGCCGGTCGCTCGCCTCGGCACGACCCGCGCAGTCCCTGCTGGAGCCCCGGGGAGCCGCTGGTGTCTTCCTTCCTTCCCGGGCTGATCCGGAAGGGTCGGGAGGCTTGGCCGGCTGGCCCGCCCATGACTTCTGGCGCCCGCTCCCAGTGCCGCCGTCGTGTCGTCCCCGTCCCCGAACGTCCGAGCCGGCCGCCGATTTCCCCCCTTGCGGCTCCCTTCGCCTAGCTCCCGGGGTTTTTTTCCGTCGGAAATGGGTCCAAGTGGCTCTTTATGTCTTAAAGGTTGCAGACCCCTGACCTAGTCCAACCACCTGCTCAATGCAGGATCAGCTTACAGCATCCAGCCATGGCTTAAAAACTGCCAGTGAGAGTGAGCTCACCAGTGCCCTAGGCAGCTGATTCCACTGTTGCACAACTCATACTGTAAAAAGTGTTTCCAATATCCAGCTGGTACCTTCTCGCCCTTAGTTTAAATTCATTATTGCGAGTCCTATCCTCTGCTGCCAACAGGAACTGCTCCCTGACCCCCCCCCCCAAGTGCCAGCCCTTCCTGTACTTAATGAGAGCAATTGTCCCCCCCTCAGTCTAGTTCCGGGGCCACGCAAGGGCTAGGAGCACCCTTAGGAGCCAGAGTTGGCCTGGGTTGCCTTGTGGGGGCCTGGATGGCTAGCAGAGGGGTAACTTTGGTACCCACTCCTTGGCATTGGAGTGGCTTTGGCAGCTGCAGGGGGGGGGTCTAGTCCCTCAGAAATGGTGTTGGGCCTTGGGAGGCCATGGGCATATGGTGCTGATGGCAGTCACTGGTGTGGGACCCAGAGGCCACTCCAGGGCTGGGAGCACCCTTAGTGGCTGGAGTTGGACAGGGTGGCCACGCGGGGGCACGGATGGCTAACAGAAGGGTAACTTCGGTACCCACTCCTTGGCATTGGAGCAGATTTGGCAGCTGCAGGCGGGGGTCTGGTCCTGCTGAGATATGGTGTTGGGCCATGAGAGGCAATGGGCATATGGTTCTGAAGGCAGTCACTGGTGCTGGCTGATGTTTTTATTGCTTTTCAGGATGCGGCACATGGATCAGTAGCTCAGCACTGGTGTAACATTTGGCAGGTTCAAGTGATTGTCAGTTGGCAGGAGTGCCTCCCCAGGCCATGGTCGGGCTTTTTGGCGGCAACGATCTGGGCACTAATTTTGGCGGTCCCCACCCCCAGATCAAACCATGGTGCCACATCCATTAAGAGCACAGTGGGGTTACTGGGTTGGTCTTTTGCTGTGCTAATCTGCAAGATGGTCTGTGTAACCAGTGGTTAATGGTTGGTGGGAGGGGAGTTAAGCCAAGGCTAACTCCCTCTGTAGTGGGAAAAGCACAGGTTGAGTGGATTTGGAATTGGCAAGCACCCTGAGATATCAACAATAGGAGGGGTCCTCATACTGGGTGCCTATGGGCTTTGCAGTCGGGGTGACCTCCCCCCCATGCACTGGCATGTGGGCCGTGAAAAGTAAGGTCCGGAAGGATCCCAGACCTGGCTCTGAACCGGGGTGGGTTTGCCCTGTTAGGAGGCTTGCTTTGCAAGCCCAAGGCAACCCGTGCTTTAATGTATCGGTGCAGATCATCTTACATATAAACAGGGCTCTAGTCGGGGGGGAGCTCTCAGGTACGGAGCTCCGGAAGAGAACCTCTAGGGGGCGGGGCGGTCACGTGGTGAAGCCCCGCCCCCTTCTTTACCCCGCCCTCTGCTTCGATCCTCATTCCGTTTGGGAATGAGGATGAAGCAGGAGGGTAAGTAGCCGGGCCTTCTGACACACTTCCGGTGATGTCAGGGGGTGTGGCCTTCTGTCACTTCCGGTGATGTCAGGGGGCGGGGCATATGCAAATAAGTTATGCTAATGAGTTATGCTAATGAGCTCCGGCAGCTCTTTTTCTACAACAAGACCCCTGCATATAAATAAATTCCCAGTTTAACCCATAACTTGTGTTGTATTTCATTCAAGGGGTGGGCGGGCAACTGAACTTACCTTTCTTACAAAAATGGTTTTCTCTTGAGTCAGGCACTCCACTGGATCACTCTGGATTTGTAATCTGGACTTGAATATTCCCATGAATTAATACTGAGTCAGCAAGACAAAATGGGCAGATACAAACAATACAGCTCGCTCGCTCTCCATAAGAAGATCAAATCACTTCTTTCAACAGCCATATGTGCTGGGCAGATGAGTGAATGGAAGCAGCTACAGAAAAAAACAGTGTGCATAAACAAGTGTCTTGCAATAAAATTTAGAACAATTTTGAGCAAAGTCAAGTATTTGAGGAGGATGCTCACCATTTGCGATCAAAATAGGATCAAAACAGAGTGGGGGTGCTAATCTCTGCTTTCAAATCTCATAACACTAGCTTTAAACCCCCGTTTATAATATAGGAATAACAATATTGCTTTCCTTCATGAGGATGTAAAATAATTACTGAGATAACAGATAAGCAGTACTTTACACACTTACAAAATGTTGCTAGCATGTTTAGTATCATAGCATGTAAGGACTAAGGAAGGCAGGAAGGAAGGCGCATTAGTAGAAGTGAAAATGCACACACAGAGAGTAGGCAGGTTATCTGGCTTTCAGAGCCAAGTCTCGTTCATGTGCATTTAAATCCTCCACGCAAGATGGTCCAATGAATGCAGCTGCATGGAGGAAATAATGTATTTGCATGAGTAACAATTTACACAAGTACGGGAGGTTAAAAATGATTTCAGGTTTGTATGAATCTCTGCCAGGAATCAAAGGAGCCTCAAAGGTTCATACACTACTTCCTCCTGCTGTTTGCAGTCCTGCTGTTTCATCTCAAAAATCCCAGCTTTGTTTTTGATTTGCACTTTTTTAAAATTGAACCTGTAAGCCTGTGTGTATACTGGTTCTGCACATCTGCAGCCCACAGACATTTTATGTGGTGCATTTTAGCACCTAGGAAGGAGCACCAGCTTCAAATCTCACATTTACCTTCTTTGCTTACATGAAGCCTATCTCCAAGCAAAACTCAGAGTTGCCTCCTCATATTCACCCCTGGTTACTTTTGCTTGCGTGTTGTGTTGGAGAATGGCAAGAAGCCTATGACTTCCCGTATTTTGAGGCTAGAACTGTGCATGGGACTGCCACTGTCAATGACATCCCTGCAGTATGTCCTCCTCAGTCACCTCCATAACAACTAGTGTAACTTATCACACATCATGGTTGACATACCACTCTCATTAGCCAATTTTGTAGAGTCAAGGAAAGGAAACACATCCTGAGCTGGATCCTGCACACTACACACTGTGAACTCCCATTAACCCTTAACACCTCCAGCCCAGGTGCTGGGAGTCATAGAACTCTCGTGGATAAAATGCCACATAGCATCGAAGCTGCAGTAGAAAGAAGCAATTGGAATTGCTCCTCCTCCCTTTTGTATCAACAGAAACCTTGCTCTGTTACTATTCCTTAATCAAGGAAAGAAAGGTCTGAAGGTGATTTCACCCACCTGGCCTTCGTCCGAGCATCCCTCCCAGTCTCATGGCTATTTGCCTATGAGGCTCCTCCAGCTCCCAACACTGGCTGTTTGAAAGTCTGCTGGGTGGGAGGGGAAAAGTGGGGAAAGATTCTGCTCTCTGAATGTAGTTGTAATCTTAAGAACCCTGGAAGCAAGACTCACTGATTCAAGCTAGAATTACTCCGAGTTGAGCACTTTAGGATCATACCCCTAGTTCTGAAGTATAGCTCTGTCTTCAGAGTGAGTATGAGTCTTTGGTATTCTTCTGTGTGTTGTTGTATGG
Organism: Gekko japonicus; assembly: GCF_001447785.1. NCBI lineage: Eukaryota > Metazoa > Chordata > Lepidosauria > Squamata > Gekkonidae > Gekko > Gekko japonicus. The sequence goes on along the minus strand of NW_015172661.1, from coordinate 16,490 downwards.
CCTTACATCTGTACAAATAAGCATAGGATTGGACTGTATATAAGCACAGTAAGATGTATTTTCTACTTTGAAGTTAAGGAAGTTTAAGTTCATGAAAGCATCATGCTTCAAGAGTAATGCTACACAATGGCCCCGTTCACACGGAGAAGTTGCCACGCTGAAGACACGGATGATAGGTGGATTTTCCTGGCGCGATCACACTGCAACATCTGGGAAGTGTAGTGCACCCGTGGCTAACCCGTGGCTTGTTGCCGAAGATGTGAAGTAAAAAACCACCACATACAATGTACTAGTTTCCGGAAAATGCAGGGCAAGGGCAGGCGTCTGATCGCGTTTCCACTGGAAACCCATGGCATCCGGCGCCCGCCCATGTCCCATTGCAAACCGGATGGGGTTTTTTTTAAGTCTCCACAGGATGCGCACAAACGATCATGCACATGCGCAAACTTCAGTGAGACAAAAAAACCTCCCATTTGCCACGGAAGCGGCGCGGCGCGATTGCCGGTGTGAACACATCATGCTGCTTCTTTGCTGCGCTGCAGACTACCTGTGTGATCGGCACCTAACGGCCTAACCGCGGGACCTCGACAGGACGTCTGATCAGGCTGCCGCACGTTACTTTGTTCCAGGGCAAACAGCCACGCTTCACCCCCGCATTTTCCGGCCCGTGTGACCGGGGCCAATATTTTGTATATCTTTTCCCTATGCCTGCTGCCCATGCATTATTTCAGTAAACTTTCTGGCCTACCAAAAATTTCATTCTATAATATTATGGGAAAGCAGGACTTTAAATATGTCATTTCTTGTTATCTATGGTACGCGTCAAAGTCCTTCTGCCAAATTAGAAGACATCCTCAATAAGAGCCCTCACTTAGTGGAAAGGAATCCTTGAGTCTAATGTAATGGAAAGGATAAACCTATGAAGAAGGGAAACCAATGTTCCAAAATATTCAGAATCGGATGCACAGTTTGAGCAAAAATAATAATGTTAAAGTTTCACCTTAAAATCCAAAATCTGATTGCTGTAGACTTGTAAGCACGTTAGCTATCAAATCCTGTCAAATTCAAAATACTATAGCATACCAATCACCAATGCTATCAAATAGCATTTATTAATAACACATTCTTGTTGGAGAAGCGACAGCCTGCTAAAAGTCTAGTTAATGAAATTACAGCTGAAAGAGTCATTTAGTCCACTCTTACCCTAGGGGGAGCTGTGGTGCATTCTCCAGTGTTCAACATTTATTGATTTTTTTCCCCTCTTGCAGTTCAGCCTGCCTCTTGTTTTTCTCTTTGCTGTGTATAGTGTGCTGGTGTGTGTAAATGCTTGTAATCCTGAAGGTCCCTCTGTTGTATCAGTGGCCAGCAATAGGTTATTGTTTTTTTTTGCAAATCCTTTTGCAGTAAAAGTCACTGAAAGCACCCTCCACAGCTAGCAATTATTATTTCTCAAACTCTGCCAACAATTCTCAGCCACATGTTTTCAAACCATTCCTCAGTCAGTTGATAAAAAGCAAAATCTGTGCATATATGGTATGCACAAAACATACTATGGACAAAACATATATACATACTGTCATATTTATGATCTGCCAACAAAGAATATCTGCAGAGTTAGTCCTAAACAGAGTTACCTCCTTCTAGATCAGTTTAATGGGCTTAGAAGTGTGTGACACTGTTTAGGATTAAGCTGATAAAGTCCTATACTGTCAGCTGGCAAAATGATGTTTAATATTAGGTTAATACTGGATTTGTACCTTGTTTTAATGACTTGTTGCAATGACTGCTTAAAACTTTTTGGTGGACTCAAAGTGAATTCAACCAGTGTTTGTCAAAATATCATCTGGGTATGTGGGTTTCTGGAAGCTTTTAAGATGTCTGTAATGTATTCAGCCTGACATGCCCGGACTTGCCCGGGCTGGCCAGACACAACTCTTCAATAGCTTCATGTCCAAAGACAATGGGTCCGTAGGATCCTAGCCGGCCCTATCGGTGGGCCAGCTTCTCAGCCGGGAGACCAATGGTCACCCGGTTACTGTAAATAACCTATCGGGAGTAGGGGGTGTGTTTAGGTGTACTTGGTGGCGGGTTTTCTGAACGTATATAAACCAGCCTGCGAGCTGGTCCCTTCGTCTTTGTTCCTGACTAAATAAAGGTATGCTTAGCTGAAATCACTCTCCGTCAGCATACTTTTCACTGGCGACGAAGGTGGGATTCATGACCCCATGAACAAAGACCCGGACGCCAAACCGAGCCCCGCACCGAGCCCCGACGCCGAGACCTCCGGGAACCGCGCCGCTTCGCATCCCAGCTCTCCGGCAACCGCTCATCGCGCAGCTCCCGGCTCCGCTTCGTTCCCTGCTGACCCCGAGAGC
>NW_015172661.1:13808-14026 GCF_001447785.1 Gekko japonicus | reverse complement strand
GCTTTCGATCTCTCCCAGCCCTCGCTGTGGGACACCTGGCTGGACACGCTGGAGAGCCGCTTCACCATCCAAAAGGTGGTGGATGACGCGATGAAGAAGGCTTACCTGCTGAGCCACTGCGGAATCCAGACCCATCGGCTCCTAAAGGACTTAATCTTGCCCAAACTAACGAAGGACGAGTCATTCAGCTCCTTAGTCCAGGCCCTGACCGACCATCT
>NW_015172661.1:0-10403 GCF_001447785.1 Gekko japonicus | reverse complement strand
CCGTGAGGAACCCGAGGCACCTCACACCGTGGTGCCAGCCTGTCCTGCCTCCTCGGCGCCCTCGTCGGTCCCAGGCCCCTCGGCTCCCAGGGCCCCCGAGACCGAACCCATCGCTACCCCGGAGCCCCGACGCTCGACGCGCCCCGAGAAGCCACCCGCCTACCTGAAGGACTTCGTCTGTGGGTGCCTTCTGAACCAAGGGGGGAGGGGTGTAATGTATTCAGCCTGACATGCCCGGACTTGCCCGGGCTGGCCAGACACAACTCTTCAATAGCTTCATGTCCAAAGACAATGGGTCCGTAGGATCCTAGCCGGCCCTATCGGTGGGCCAGCTTCTCAGCCGGGAGACCAATGGTCACCCGGTTACTGTAAATAACCTATCGGGAGTAGGGGGTGTGTTTAGGTGTACTTGGTGGCGGGTTTTCTGAACGTATATAAACCAGCCTGCGAGCTGGTCCCTTCGTCTTTGTTCCTGACTAAATAAAGGTATGCTTAGCTGAAATCACTCTCCGTCAGCATACTTTTCAATGTCCCATGAGAATATCCATAATGGTAGACAGGCTGCCCCAAAACATAGTCTTCCCATGTGACACAGTCTCAGTTAGGGTTGTCAGGTCCCCTCTGACCACCAACAGGGAATGGGGGGGGGTAGGGTTGCCAGATCCAAGTTGGGAAACTCCTGGAGATTTGGGGATGGAGCCAGGGGAGGACAGAGATCTCAGTGGGTTACAATGCCATAGAGTCCACCCTCCAAAGCATCCATTTTCTCCAGGGAAACTGATCTCTGTAGTCTGCAGATACATTGTAATTCCGGGGGATCCCCAGGTCCCACTTGGAGGCTGGCATTCCTAGTTCAGCTCACAATGTGTGTGGACCAATGCTTTTTTTTTTTTTTTTGTAAACAGAAATGTCTTAGTACCCTGATAAGATTGTGCTGATTTCCACCAGTTCCCCCCAAAAGGTGCCAGTACTCAGTACCAGTGAGTACCATCACAAAAAAGCCCTAAATGTGCCCTAAAGCATGATCTAGAACTCTCCTTACCATGCAGAGGTCCTGCCGCAAACACACACAAGCTTCTACTGCAGGCGAGGCAGTGTGGAAGTGTTCCCTGAAGATAGAAATTCTGAAATTATGTGCATATCTGTTATCACTATGTAATGGTAAACGCATCAGGAAAAAAATCATCTGTCATATCAAGTACTGAAATCAAGCCTAAGTGACAGATTCACGTATTAAATATTCAGCAACCATGCTACCATTCAGTGAACAGCTGAATATTCATCATCAACATTCACAAAGTAGAGTCTTTAGAAGCATTTTTTTTCTTTAGCTCTAATTTTTGGAGATATTCAGGAACCAAGTGAAGTTTGACTCTGCAATCTTTAGTTCAGTTACCCTAGGAAAGGCTTTTGGATTGTAGAAAATTGCTCCTGGCAGAAAGGAATGGTGAAATTGTCCTAAAAATGTGATTGACATCCAAACTTTGTGTTCAAATTGATCATTTATAGGTGAGGAAAGCTGGGGGGGGGGGAGGTCAGAGTCCAGGGTGTGCACACTCTCCAGCTTCTTCCTTTCTTTAGCACACCCCACATGTGTCTCAGCTAAGGGGAAGGGGGATCACAACACCCTTGGCCCTTTCTCCCCAGCCCTTGGTCTACTCTCTGACTACTTAGGTGTAGCTGGGCCTGTCCTCCCAGACTGCATTGGGGTTGTGCCTAATAAAGGCCTCTCCAGAGACAGTGGCCCTTTGGGCTCTGCCAAGGCCCTCTAGTTAGGGGTGGTGCCTGGTCCATTCCCAGTTTCTGAGCCAATGGGACTCCCTCTGTGCGCTTCTCCCTCATCAGCCCTGCCTAGGCTCAGATTCAAAATATATTCCTACTAGCTGGTGCTTCTTCCAGGAAGTCACTATCCCCTGATCTGCCTGTCTCCAGGCTTATCCTGTGGCTCCTGTTCTGTCCGCCTTGGCCTGTAATGACTGTGTCATCCTGGCTGGTTGTCCCTGGGTGTGCTGGCAAAGCCTCCTCCCTGTCCCCCTCCCCAGACTGGTCCTGGCAGGAGAGTCTGCCTGGGCTCTTTTTTGCTTGCTATACTGGAATAGTTTGTGCTAAAACAATGTGGAAATAGCCATAGTGCTAAAGGAAACATGCTAATCTCATACCACTAGTACCAAATTTAAAAGTCCCTCTTCTGCACAATAGGAACAAATTGTATGGGAGAGAGACTTCCAAATAATCTCCTTCTCAGTCACTTGTCTATTTATGTGCTAAGCAGAACACTCCTTATTCCTCTCTGTATGATTTTCTGCCGATGTATTTGTCAAGGCATTTTAGAAGACTGGGTATTTTTTTTACAGTGGTTCTAATCTTTTGAATCAAACAAAGTAGAGAAAAACAGCAAGGGTCAATGTTTTGATAGACCAGTAGTGGAAATATATCCTGTTTTGGGGTAAAACTGTGTGAAATCAGCTGTCAGAATTTCTCTTTGCTCTTGCCGCTACCTTGCAAGACCGTGAAGAGAGCTGGAATAGCAACTGATGGTTTTCTTCAATTCCAATGCACCTAATCATATTCACAATACTGTACTTTTTCATCACGGCAGGAGATAACAGAATTTTGTGACAATTCAGGGAAATGCTTTCTGATGGCCCCCTTCTGATTTCTGAATGTTTCACAAAGTACTGAAGTCAGGTATACCAGGAGTGCTGCCTCTGTTGCCAAATGGTGGTTGGCAATTTCTCCAACCCATCTAGATTTTTGGGTTGTTATTCTTTAAGTACACAACAGACACCACAAAGAATGCAGATTTGCATCCACTTTGAATTACTCAAATATTGTATGTTCACTTTTATTTGTATGTTTGTGCTCAGAGTTGTTTCAGGGTATATGGAAGTAGGACCTTTTCCATTCTGGTTCTTGGCTATGTACCATGATGGGAAGCTCAGCTGTGCAATTTACCAGCAAAATACTCAGACAAAACAATTGTATGAAGTGGTGCAAAAGTCTAAAAAGAAGCAGAGTTACATAAAGCTGAAGGACAAGATTTACAAGCACAGCAATTTCCAAAGCACACTTGATGGCTGAAAAGCACTTGGAAGACCAAAGAAGTAAAGATCAGAAATGCTTTGCAGATAGCAAGTCAAAGCTGTTTCATCAAACAGCACATAGTGTAGAATGGTATATGCCATGCCAACCTTAAAATTTCCTTCTTGAAGCCATCTCCTCTTATAAAATTGCAGATCTATATGGAGAACATGAGCAGGTGTGAATCATTTACACAAGAGTAAAACCAGCATCTGGCTTCCTGCATGAAAAAAAAATGTAAATGTCTATTCAGAAAAGGAGTCCTATTGGGCCATCCTGCTGGATGAAGTTATGTGGTATAAGTGTTGTGGCACTCTCTCTTTATTGTAGTCCTGAGAATGAGCCTCAAAGCAATCATGCAGAAAATGTTGTTGTTGTTGTTTTTACAAGCAATAGAAGGCACAAATTCCAAAGATAAAACTAACATTGTGAAGTGATGCTAAGCTAAAATGTACTCAAAGAATGTCCACCGCAAGAGATAAAGCTTCAGTGACAGCAGAGAACAATTATGGATGAGCAGATGTTCAGTTTTGTTTGTTTTCCTGCTCATTTTTATTTTGCCAGTGGTTTTGTTTCTGTGCTTTTTATAGTTGTTTTATAGATTCATTTATGTTGTTCATTTATTCTTTATTTATACAGATATTTATACCCTGCTTTTCTCCATAATGGAAACCAAGTACAATTTAGAACATAATTCTCCCCTGCTCCATTTTATCCCCAGAATAACAATCCTGTGAGGTAGGTTAGACTGAAAGATAGTAACTGGCCCAAAGTCACCCAGTGAACTTCATAAGAGAGTGGGTATATGAACCTTAGTCTCTCACATCCTGATATGACAGCATAACCTCCAATATTCTAAACCTCAACTGTAAGTGGCAAACCTCCAGAAAAATTCTTTGTTGCTTGTTACTACTCCCCCAATCAGCCCCTCATCGTGGAAGAACCACAGCAGTGGGTGGCCACACCAGTTCCGGGAGAGCCCTTGAAAGTAAGGTTGACGAATGTCCATGACCCAATGGACCCTTGATGACCCAGAAGGAGAGAACTGGACTCATTTAGAGAGTCGGTATTTTGTGCACCAGGCTTGGTACGACCCTTGGATTTGTCATTTTCATCCACTGTGGGAGGGAGATTGGTGTTCCCATTGGAAAAACGGGGAGATTATAGGAGTCTTCCATGATTGTTGGGTGTGTTCACATGGCCCCTCCCATGCCGCCCAGGGTTGGCCTATGGTAGTCACTGGCTCCCCAATTTCACCTGGGTAAAAGATTTGTTTTTTAGTGTTCATATTACTCATTGTGATAGATATACTTTTGTGTGTATGCATGCAATGCTTGTCTATTTGTATTACAATGCTTAAAGCCTTAATGCCCCATAAAAGAGGGCCTAAAATCATGATGATTTTGCAAGAAGCCAAATATGAAACTATAATGATAACTCCGAGTTCTGAAATGGATAAAAAGACAGGGGGGACTGAAATGGGGAAATGAATGTCCTGTTCAGAACCATGAGATAATATTTGTTGGTCTTAGTTGACCATTTGACAGGCTGGGTAGAGGTTTAAATACTTAAGCTAAGCTTGCCTACAAAGCAGAGGTATAGCTAATGTCAATTGTTAAGAAGAGCCTGCACTTTGTTAAACATATTGGAGAATCAAATAAGCAGAAGCTATGCAGTAAGATTATTGAAGTAACTTTTATATTTAAACTATAAAGCTTGAGAAAGGAGAAGGTGGGCCTTTAGCCCTGACACGAGAATTCTGCTGAGAGGAGGAGAACATCTTGTGGTTTGGAAAGTCCCTGGGTCAAAAGGCCTGACTCCAGAGAATCTGGAATGCGTAGGAGGGAAGGGAGTTAGCTAGCTCCGGGGCACTCTAAAGTCACATATATATTAATGCTGCTATCATGTTGCTTTGCTAACCATGCAGAAAAAATGGGGAACCAAAAACTGGACAGATAAAACTGATGACCATACATATTCAAACTGGAGCATCTCGTGGTCCAAAAGTCCTGCTGACTAAAGACCAAAAACAGACCTGACCTCAACATTTTGGAAATACCCCTTTTTGGGCTGTGCGCGTGGTCTTTGGGTAAGGGAGGGAGAGGGGAAACGGGAAATAGGTGAAAGAATGTGAGGGGGATTACCAACTGGTAGTCTCAGCCAGAGAGGGAGGGTATATAAGTGCCATTTCCTACTCACCGGATTTTCTGTCGTCTGATGAGCCCATTCAAGGAGCCGCGGTTGAATGAACCTCTAGCAGTTCGTGCATCTCGAGTGAGCCCCAGACGAGTTCCACTGAAGGGGATCCCGCCCTGGGAAAAAGACCCGGGTGGGCCCGCCGGTCCTTCCACCCAACTCACCAAGGACTCCTCGTTGAGAAGACGTTAATCCCACCGCTGCCACCAATTGTTACGTGCGAATGACCGGACACGAGTCAAGCAGGAGATTCACATGGAGGTTCAAACAAGTTTGGCTTTATTGTAGTGTGGTTTGCAAAGCATGGAGAAACGGCAGAGGGAAGTCCTCCGTCCCATCTCTGAAAGCTGTGTCGCAGCACAGGCACTTATATACCCTCCCTCTCTGGCTGAGACTACCCTTCACATTCTTTCACCTATTTCCCGTTTCCCCTCTCCCTCCCTTACCCAAAGACCATGCGCACAGCCCAAAAAGGGGTATTTCCAAAATGTTGAGGTCAGGTCTGTTTTTGGTCTTTAGTCAGTAGGACTTTTGGACCACGAGACGCTCCAGTTTGAATATGTATGGTCATCAGTTTTATCTGTCCAGTTTTTGGTTTTTGGTTCCCCATTTTTTCTGCATGGTTAGCAAAGCAACATGATAGCAGCATTAATATATATATGACTTTAGAGTGCCCCGGAGCTAGCTAACTCCCTTCCCTCCTACGCCTTCCAGATTGTCATGTCCGGTCATTCGCACGTAACAAAACCTCTACACTAGACTTGATCTCATAAGGCTGGATCCCGCACAAAATTTCTGCTTGCACTAGAGGTCTTTGGCAAGCATAAATGCCAGAAAAAGACTCTGGTAGCACTAGGTGAAACTTATTGTATCTTCACTTGCGTTTCTACTTCTGCAAGATCTTGTGCAACTATTAAAAAAGGGAGGGAAGCATTATGTGTTCCACATGATCTTGTGCAAGTGGCATTATGCTAACTCTATTCATGGCCCATTATGCATGCACGTTTTACTGCAGATTTTCAGAGCAGCAAGCCTTTAATGTTGACTTTGGATTCTGTGCCCACCTTACACACCATTCTTTTTCCTCCAGTGCATCTACTCTGCAGCTACAATTAAACTGGGGTGGAACGTCACTTGTGATGTGTGGGGGGTGGCATTCAAAGTTTTTTTAAAAAAAAATTATGCAATTGTCCTTTTGCAGCTGTGCAGTAGCATCCAGAAAGCACCTCCCATTTAAACGCTCATGGTTCATGTTTTGCACATTCATTTTAGTGTTACTTTGTTGAATGAAAGGGAACAGAAAGGAACACAGCAAAGGGGGAAACCCCACTGCTGAAACTGACCAGAGTTTTTCTTAAACTGAAAAGCAGCTGTGAAGCCCCATTTCTGATATTGTTGAGCCCTAGAGGATTCTCTGCTGTGTTATCGGCCACTGTGAAAAATGGGGAACAGTCACACAATCTGATAATATGGGGAAACATGTTGAGTGTACAGAATGCATGGTAGAACCCACTGATACTGGCATTGCAAGCTGTGATAATTGGCAATTTGTGTATGCACGCACATACCTGTGCAAAGTCAGCTGCAACTCCACCATGCTTTGCATGGGGCTGTAATTTTTACGGGGGAGGAGTCCTCTGGCAGAAGCTCTGGAGAGCTTTTTTTAAAAACGATTTTTAAAATCCAATTTCTATTCATTGTTCTGAGCAACTTTGCAAAGGCAGCTGATACATTTTATAGAAGTGTTTGGCAAACAGTAATACTCTGCTATCTTCTGGGACTCTGCTATCTTCTGGGGCAGTCATTCTGGCAAAGGTCAGACAATCCTTTATGAGATCCATTGCTCCCTGCAGCTCTGCACTGCCTTCCCCTGCCACCCAGTTTTAATCTGGTGGCAGGAGAGGGCAGCCCAGTCAGGATTACTGTAGCTGCAGGGAGCAGATGAATGATGGAAGATACAAAGTGGGTGGATCAATGTCGCTGTGTTACCACCAATGGCCTGCCTTGTTGTTTGGGGAAATTAGCTAGGCAGCAGGCAAGGCCACAGGGGTACAGGAATTGCACACCACTTGTATACTGAGGTCCGGCACAGTAGGAAAACTCCAGATTTGAAGAGAAAATTAGTTTTTATTAAGGTATTTCCCTAACTACAAACACACTAAATGTTCAAAAAGAGCAAGCAATTCAGAACTAAGAAAGCAGAGGTGATTGATAGTAAATAGAGGGTCAGTTATGGAGTGATACAACCTGTCCAGTTGTGCAGAGGTCCATGAAGAAGGGATTATGGCCTAAACCCAAAGGGTTTAGGAGTGGGCTACCAGTTGGCATCAAGGCAGAAGCACATACTCTGAGGCCATGAGTTTGCTGGGATATAGACATTGGAAAACAATGCAGACCAATAGGTGGCCCTGGGGGCTGGTCTCAGGTGAGAACAATAGATTACCTGAGCCAATCGTAGGCCCCAGGTTGTATGATGCCAGTAGGGGTAGACCTTGGGTATGACCAGTAGATCGACGGAAGAGAAACTGAACAAGTTAAATCTTTTAGATACTTTTGTATTTTCTTTGATTATAATCTAAAATGGTCCATGCATCGGGAACATTCTCTTAGCTTAGCTAAGAACAAGATGGCTGCTATAACCCATTTTCACTATCAAAAAGGTAACCAACTTGTCCCGGCCACCCTACAGATTTTTCGAGCGACAGTGATTCCTCAATTACTGTATGGGGTTCCCATGTGGATTCAGGACTTTAATAAAAAGGTGGAATTAGTTAATGCAATCTTTCTGTGTCATTCTTGGCATTCCCAGCTCGGTTAGTTATTCTACTTTGTGTGCTGAGTTGGGTCTCTATACCATAGAATCTAGAGCTTGGATTACTGCCATCAAATATTGGTTACATCTTTATTTTTAACCTTCTCCAAATAGTCTTATCGCTTTTCTAAATGGTCCCAATTAATAAGGGAGAAAATTAATTCTTTAGGTATGGACTTAGACTCCCTGGTTAATTCCAATGAATCCTATATATTCCAAATAATTCAAAGGAGAATTCAGGATATAGATTTACAATTAATAAAAGCTGGAGCAGAGGGGACTTGTCCCCCCCATTTCCTGCGTCTTGCTTTCCCACAAAACTCTATGGCTCAGTACTTTTCAAACTTAACAATCCCTTCTCAACACAGAGCATTTATGCTGGCCAGACTCAATATATTTCCCTCGGCTGTGGTCACAGGCAGATACAAGGGCATCCCCTATGAGAAAAGACTCTGCAGATGTCTCTGCAAAGAACCTGACTCTATTCAGCATATCCTCTTAAACTGCCCGCTGTTGACTCAGCTACGTTCACACTTGATTAGCCCTCTCCTTCAACTCTCTAAGGCTGCGACCAATAGAGGTATTGAATTCTTGCTAGTGGACAAAAACCCCGAAGTCACTGAGCAAGTGGCAGAGTTCCTGGCAAATGTACTTAGGGGCCAAGGAAAAGAGGGAAGAAAAGACGGAAGAGGAAGAAGAAAGGAGGTGGAAACTGAGTGAGAGAAATAAGGTGTATCTATGATTTCTCTTCGGATAGTTAGGCTTCTTACTGTAACTGTTTTAATTACTGTGATACTCCAGATTACTGTTCCGAACTTTTATCACTTTGCTCTATTATCTAATAGTGAAGGCGCCCCCTGCGTGTGAATATTTAAATCCGCACATCGGGAGCACCTGGGGGACAGGGAGATTTTCCTGCACACAAAAATCTAAAAAGTTGAAAAAATATAGGGGGGTATTTAAATTCCCCCAATCACCGTTGGGGGTGGGGGAGGAGACCAGGGGAGGGGGGAGGAGATTGGGGAGGGGGGAATCGTCGAGCTTGGTGGCTGGTAGCCGCTCAGGCCGTGCCACCGGTGTCTGGGGATGGGGGGAGGCTTATCTGCTGCTGCTGCTTCCTCCTCCTCTGTGTGGAGCTCTCCCCCCCACGAGTATTGTGGGTCCCCCTTCTTATTATTACTATATACAATGTTACAAATTGCTATACTCTGATTGTCTCTCTTTGTTGGCATATGGGCTGATTTGTACTCTTACCCTTTCTTTTTAAAGTTATTGTTATGCCAATAAAGGTTATTGGAAATTGAAATTGGGTATGACCAATGAGATCAGAGTCTGGATTAACAATGGCCTTGATTAAATTAGACAGATGTTGGGTGACTGTACTGGGGCTGTCTATTGTGGAACAACAGAGTGGTCTGGCATTTCCCTGGTACCAGACAAAAGGAGTGATGTTTCTTAATGTTTGGCAGGATTAACATGAATGGCTGACCATTCACTAGACATGGAGAGTTAATGTTTCCTTGATAGGTCTGGCATAGGCATAAGAATGCAGATAGGCAGCCGCTGGAAGGAAGGGGGGAGGAGACCAGGGGAGGGGGGAGGAGATTGGGGAGGGGGGAATCGTCGAGCTTGGTGGCTGGTAGCCGCTCAGGCCGTGCCACCGGTGTCTGGGGATGGGGGGAGGCTTATCTGCTGCTGCTGCTTCCTCCTCCTCTGTGTGGAGCTCTCCCCCCCACGAGTATTGTGGGTCCCCCTTCTTATTATTACTATATACAATGTTACAAATTGCTATACTCTGATTGTCTCTCTTTGTTGGCATATGGGCTGATTTGTACTCTTACCCTTTCTTTTTAAAGTTATTGTTATGCCAATAAAGGTTATTGGAAATTGAAATTGGGTATGACCAATGAGATCAGAGTCTGGATTAACAATGGCCTTGATTAAATTAGACAGATGTTGGGTGACTGTACTGGGGCTGTCTATTGTGGAACAACAGAGTGGTCTGGCATTTCCCTGGTACCAGACAAAAGGAGTGATGTTTCTTAATGTTTGGCAGGATTAACATGAATGGCTGACCATTCACTAGACATGGAGAGTTAATGTTTCCTTGATAGGTCTGGCATAGGCATAAGAATGCAGATAGGTGAAACAGAAGAGGAGGAAGGAAATATACAGCACCTGTGCATAATAGGCCCATGTTTCTGCGTATGCATCACTAGATCCAAGCAATGGTCTGCCTGCATGTCCTATGCTAATTGTACTCAATAATCAATGTATATTCAGTATTTATGTTGTAACGATATGAGCTTATGTT
>NW_015172660.1:116468-133363 GCF_001447785.1 Gekko japonicus | reverse complement strand
GAGAAAGCAGTAAGCAAAAACCAAGAGAAAAGCTGACATGATTTTAACAAATCTTTTTTTATAAACCAACTTACTATGTGGTTGTTTAGAAGCACTTTTAAAGAAAATTTCTATATTGATGAGAACTAGCAACTTGGTTGCGTTTTTAAAATGAAAGGATACCTGTGAATTATGGGACAGAGTCATCTCCTGGCTCTATTAAATCATTCTTTGTGCCTTATACCTGAGAACTGAACATGATCCTGTGCACATTTCCTGAAAAGGAAGTGTAACTGACCTTGGTGTATAGAACGAGCAGCCCAAGTAAGTGTGCATTAGGGCTGTACCCTCTCTGTATAAAGTACTGTAAAGCTAGCTGCAGTTAAATGGGACTGTCTGCCAGGAAAATCTGCTCAGGCTTGGGTTGCTTTTTTGAACAGAACGTAACCCACAAACTCAGGGAGTATGTGTGAGTGTTTACATAGAACACTAGAGCCTTGGAAAGACTGTGATTTTTCTTCGTTTGTTAAAGAAGATTTTATTAAATATTTAAATATTAAAAGACGTTTGGATCTGTATCTTTGTTTTCTTCTGGTGTTCTCTGTGTCACAGGCCCATGGGCCAAATGCAGTCCAGTTTCATGATGTAATTGTCACAGAATTAAATCTGAACAGCAAACGTTTACTAGTACCTTGGAGGTACTAGTTTTTTAACTCGCATTGTCTGCGGTAAGCCACGGGTGCGCTCCACTTCCCAGATGTTGGGGTGAAATGCCGCTCCGGCGCGATCACACCACGGGCGTCTGGAGGCAGCCCGTGGCAAACGTTTACTAGTACCTTGGAGGTACTAGTTTTTTAACTCACATTGATGGTGGTAAGCCACGGGTGTGCTCCACTTCCCAGATGTTGGGGTGTGATCGCGCCCGGATAATCCACCCACCATCCGTGCCTCTCCCGCGGCAACTTTGCTGTCTGACCGGGGCCACAGTACACTATTCTACATAGTACCCTGGAAATGGAAACACTGCAAAGAACATCTGATCCAACCTTTCCGTTATTGACAGGATCCTCCATGCATCAAACCACACTGATTTGCAGGTCTAGAGATCAGTTCCCCTGAAGAAAATGGCTGCCTGGGAGGGAGGGCTCTATGGCATTATAACTTGCTGTGTTTCTTCCTCCCCCAAACTCCCAGATTTCGAGGCATTGGCATTTCCTAAACTGGATTTGGGAATACTACTACAGGGATCAGTTCCCCAGGAAGAAATCTCAGGTTTTGTACAGCATCACATCCTTGCTGAGCTCTGTTCCCTCTCCAGCTTTTGCCCTCCTCAGACTGTCCCCCAGGCTCCAGAAATTTCCCACGTCAGCGCTGGGTACCCTACTGGGCCAGCCACTCTCTCACCCTAACCTTCCTCCCAGGGCTTTTGTGAGGATAAAACGGAGGTTGTCAGAAAGGTGTATGCCACTCCTCGGAGGAAGGATGGGACATGTACTAAATGAAATACACCAAGTGAACTACAGCTTATTAGCAGAGAAGACCCAAAGGAGCTTGGAATCTGGAAAGGATTTCCTGCATTCTGGGGATATGAAACAACCACGGAGCCAGAAGAACCTATTTTGTGGCCATGCGTCTTTGAAATATTGCATATAAATGTTCGTAATTGCAACCTGCATAAGTGTTTGCGTCAGCAATATATAAATGTGCTGCATGAACAAAAAAAAATACACTACATAGTAATATAAGTAATATAATACATAAGGAGAATACCGAATCGTTGTATAATAATTTGATAAACATTAGTAAATAGTTTCATCTAGCTTCTTGTCACCGTGATTCCAGTAAACATCGTGGTGGTCCCATCTTGTATTTCCAGTAGCAGAATAAAACACACGTCTTGTGGCACTTTAAACCGATTCTTAGCAACATTTATTAGGGCCACTAGATTTTTGTTCTATTCCTCTACGAGTAGCAAAGCAACCACGATCCCCTCTAGTGCTGAAGCTGACTCGGAGCGGAGGCACCTTCCCGCTACTCAGTCAGGTTGAGCCGCTTTGAAAGAGCATTTTCCCCCCCCCACCCCGATCATAGATCCCTGCTAGACCGTCCTCTCGCATTTCCTTCACTAGAGAGACCACTTCCGGTTCCGGCCCGGCTATTGCTGTTGGGAAGGCGGGCTGGGAGCTTGGAGACGGCGCGAGACAGAGACAGCAACAGCATGGCAACGGCGGCGGTAAGGGCCAGCCTCGTTCCCCGTCCCCGAAAAATATAACCCGGATATTTCCACTTAGCTGTTTCCCGTCAGCCATTTCTTTTTTTTGGGGGGGGGGAGGAGAGGGCAGGACTAGATCGTAACCCCCCCACTCCCTCGTTTCCCACGTGCGACGCGTGTTGACGGTCTCCCTTCAGCCCGCCTGTCTTCTCGGCCACCTAGACGTCCCTGCTTTCCCCCTAGAACTCTTCCTATCCTCTCGCTTGATGACTGGAAGGGCAATTTCGTTTGCACGTTACTCAGAAGTAAGCCTCACTGCCTTCAGGTAGGGCTTCTGAGTAAACGTGCGGAGGGCTGCCTGCCTGCCTCTGCGTCACCCTTCCAAGGCCGACCCTGCTTAGCTTCCAAGATCTGATGAGATCGGGCTGGCCTGAATACCGGTGCTAAGAGGCAACATCAGGGGAAGGCCTTGGCCCTTGTGCCCTGTTCATGGTCCTCCAGGGTAACTGGTCATCCGCTGTGCAAAACAGGTTGCTAGAACAGATGGACTACTGGTCTGGACCAGCAGGGCTATTATGTTCTTTCTGTGCCAGAAACTCTGGAGAGATACTGCTAATCAAAGCAGAGCTAGGTGGGATCATAGATTTATTCAGTGGATGTAGTCTTCCCTTCCCTTCAACCTCATTACTAACCTGTCCCTGTTCCACATCAGTCACTTCAGCATTCAACACTTTGGGACTGCCAAGCCACAGGCATGGAAAGGTTTCGAGTGGTGAGAGATGATAGGAAAGTTGGTGCCTGCTCTGTAAGAACTGGTTCACTCAAATGTTTGGGGTGTTGTGGTTATCGTGGGATGAATGAGAATGCGTGAACCAGCCTTGTTGCCCTTCCAGTTGTGAAACTAAGGCTGCGGTCACACGGAGCATTGGCCACGCTACAGAGACGGAAGATAGGCGGATTTTCTGGGCGCGATCACAGCGCCACATCTGGGAAGCGTAGAGCTCCCGTGGCGAACCCGAGGCAAGGGCGGGCGCCTGATCACGTTTCTGGTGGTAGGTCGTGGCATCCGGCACCCGCCCATGTCCCGTCGCGAAAAGGGTTTTTTCCCCAAGTCTCCACGGGATGCGCACAAGCACCCAACTTCGTTTAAAAACAAACAACACTGCCCCCTCCTCTTTTCCGTGCCCCCCCACTTCTGGCTCGGCCTGCTCGAGAGGAACTCTCTGCACTGGGCGGCAGAGGGGGGGTGCAGGGGGGGGCGTAGCAGGAGGGCGGCACGGCTGAAGCTCCTCCTGGAGGGGACCGGACGGAGGACACAGTTTGCATTCCTCTGCAGCCCTGGAAAGGGATAAACCCGCGGAGCCTTTTGCTAGAGAGACCGCTTCTTTGCTGCGCCGCAGGATTGTCCTGTGATCAGCACCTCCCCCCTGACCACGGGACCTCTACGGGACGTCTGATCGCCCAACCGTGCGTTATTTTGCTCCGGGGCAAACAGCCACGCTCCCCCACCCACATTTTCCTGCCCCTGTGACCAGGGCCTTAGCTTTCTTTCCAGTCTGTCTGATTGCCTGGCATAAACGTAAATGTAAAGTGAAATGACATGTATTCTAGCTCCTTCCAGAGATGTTAGTTGTGGATCAGAGCTTTGAGATCTAAGTCATGATTGCGCTTTCTCTGTCTCCAGGCTACCAAGGTCCCTGAAGTTCGGGATGTTACCCGGATTGAGCGCATTGGTAAGTTTCTGTTATGTATTGGGACTGGAACATTCCATGACTGTTTCTACCAGAGACTGGCTAAGCTTGAAGCTCTAGAACAATACCCCACCAGGACAGTGGCCTGTCATTGGTAGTTGTTTGGGAAGTGGGTGGGGCTGCATGCTATTTAAAGAGGGCCGTTGCCCTGGCAGTTGTCTTTGTTCTTGCTGAATCACTAATAAAGCAGAGCTGGTCACTAGGCTTGGGGTCTGACCATCCATGGAACCCAGCATTTAACACTGGCAACGAAGGTGGAATTCTGTTGAGCGAGCCTAGTACCCATCTGCACTACAACACGCACCGAGCTCCAGTGCCACGCGCAGTGCCCTTAACCGGGACCATGGCTGCCGCTCCAGGACTACTTCCAGAGTTCGACCCCACTCACCCAGAGCTATGGGAGGCCTGGGTGGAATGCCTGAAGTACTACGTGGAGTTCCAGGGGATCGAGGGCACTGCCAAGAAGGCGGCACTGCTGCTCAGCTCTTGTGGAATCGCCACCCTGAAGCTAGCTCAGGGCCTCATTGCGCCAAACACGTTGCAGCTCGCCACTTTCAATGGTCTCATCACGGCGGTCACCAACCACTTCGTGCCACAGTCCACCCAACTGGATTGCCGCCTCGTTTTCTTCGAGCAGAATCAGAGGCCCAATGAATCAGCTGCTGACTATGTCGCTGCCCTGCGCCGACTGGCTCTGTGATGGGAGTTCCAGGACTTCGAGGAAGCCCTCCTCAACCGTTTTGTGTTAGGGCTCCGGGACAAGAAACTCCATTGCAAGCTCATCAGCCAGGAGTACACAAACCTCCAAAAGGCAATCCGGGAGGCCATGGCGTCCGAAAAGTCCTGGGAGGTTGGCAACCAGAAGACCGACCACCATGCTGCCGCAGTGCACCATGCCGCCATTTCCTCAGCCTCCAAAGTGTCCGACAGCGAGGAGGTCCTGCGCATGCACCGTCCAGCTTGCCGAGACACTCACCCATCTGCCTTGGCGGGTTTACGCGCAGGCCACACCGCCGAGACTGTCCCACCAATGCTCTGCGCCAGCTGTGGGGACCACCACGAATGACACTCCTGCTGTTTCAGGGACGTGACGTGTCGGAGTTGTGGGATAGCCGGCCACATTGCACGCGCCTGCCGCTCAAAGGGGACCTGGAGGAGACAGGCTACTCACCAGGAGTCCTTGTGCCTTGAAGAGCTACACATCACATCTGTCCAGCTGCTGCAGGTACCACACTTGCCCAAGGACACCCCATAAAAAGTTAATGATGACTGTGTTAATCAAGGGTGCCCCTTGCAGGATGGAGTTGGACCCGGGGTCTTCCATGTCCATCATTTCGGCAGAGACTCTCAGGAGTCTGTGCCCTGGGGGAGGGCCTCGCTTTAAGCTGGCCAGCATCGTCCTCCGAGACGTTCAACAGAACGAGGTGGCCGGGAAAGGGGTGGTCAAGTTCTGGGTTAAGTACCGGCAATTCGACAACTTTCCGGACTTAGTAGTAGTAGAGGGCTGGCGCATGAGTTTGTTGGGGCTGGTGTGGTTCGCACCCTTGGGGTTCAGGGTAACAGGGGTGAACCAAAATAAACTTAAGGGATTTCAGCGGGTGTGTGATGAGTTTCCATTTGTCTTTGATGGAACGCTGACACACACACACACACACACACCCCGGTCTCCCTCCAGCTCAACCCAGAGGTGCGGCCCATAAGGCTCAAGGTTCGGCGCATTCCTTTTGCACTGAAACCCAAGATTGAGGAGATAGATCGCTTGGTGGCCCAAGGGGTTCTGCAGCCGGTCCCCCACACGCTCTGGGAGACCCCAATAGTCACTCCTATTAAACCCAATGGGGACATTAGCATTTGCATGGACTACAAATGCACTGTTAACAAGGCGCTGCAGGACCATGCCTACCCGGTGCCGGTCGTCAGCCATATCCTGGCCACGCAGGCTGGTGCGAAAATCTTTGGGAAATTGGATTTAGCGCAGGCCTACCAGCAGTTCTCTAGTTCCAGCTCCTGCCAACCTAGCAGTTCGAAAGCAAGAAATTGCAAGTAGATAAATAGGTACCACATCGGTGGGAAGGTAACAGCATTCTCTGCGCCTTGGTGTTTAGTCATGCCGGCCACATGACCACAGAAATGTCTTCGGACAGCGCTGGGTCTTCGGCTTTGAAACGGAGATGAGCACCGCAACCCTAGAGTCGGACTCGACTGGCTTTCGAGCAAGGGAACCTTTACCTTATACCAGCAGTTACCAGTAGACGATGCCACTGCCAAGGCCCAAACCATAGTTACACACCAGGGCGCTTTCTGGGTTCGATGGCACCAGTTTGGGGGTCAGCGTGGCTCCCAGGATCTTCCAGAACCTCATGGACTCTATTAAAGGGTTCCCCGGAGTCACACCATTTTTCAATGATGTTCTGATCTCTGCCCCCATGGAAGAGGACTTCGTCGCCCATCTGCGTGCCGTCCTTCAGTGTTTCCAGTCTGCTGGGTTGAAGGTAAAGTGGGGAAAGTGTCTCCTGGATGTCTGCCGCCTCAACTTCCTCGGATCCTCAGTGGACACGGAGGGCATCCAGCCAGCGCAAGACAACGTCAAGGCCATCAGCAACACCCCCACGCCCAAATCCAAGGCCGACCTCCAGGCATTCCTCAGCCTGTTGACTTTTTATCACGCCTTCCTGCCACACAAGGCAGCCGTCGCAGAGCCCCTCCACCGGCTCCTAGATAAAAAAAGCTCCCTGGGTCTGGGGCCGAAGGCAAGCCGACGCTTTCCGAGTGGTCAAATATCTGCTGGTGTCCAATTTGGTCCCAGCCCACTTTGATGAATAGTTGCCGGCAGGGCTTTTTTTGTAGAAAAAGCCCAGCAGGAACTCATTAGCATAATAGGCCACACCCAACAGCAGACACTCATTAGCATAATAGGCCACGCCCCTGACTGCACCACTCATTAGCCTATTAAGCCGCATTCCCATGTTACCAGAAGTGTGGTCATCCAGAAACACCCACCTTTTGCTTCTTATTCTGTTTACTTTGTTATCAAAACCCAGGGCTTTTTTGTAGCAGGGACTCCTTTACATGTTAGGCCACACACCCCTAATGTAGCCAATCCTAATGACTTTCTGCTGCCTGCCCAAAAATAGCCCTGGTTGCCGGTCATCCTCGCCTGCGACACCTCCCCTTACGGAGTTGGCGTCGTCTTCCAGGGCCAGATATTCTTTGTATTGGTGGACGTCTACACCAAATGGCTGGAGGTCGTTCCTGTCGCCTCCACCTCTTCCCGGGCTGCCATCCGAGCCCTCACCCAGATCTTCTGCACACACAGCCTGCCCGACATGGTCGTGACGGACAGTGGGGCTGCTTTTACGTCGGGAGAGTTTCAGGACTTCTTGGGCTGCTACCTGATCCGCCACATCTGGTCCGCACCGTCCCACCCAGCTAGCAACGGACGAGCGGAAAAGATAGTGCGGAGCACCAAGGAACTCCCTCAGGCGGCTCATCCAGGGCAACTGGGAGCACCAGTTGGCAACTTTCCTCTTGGGTCAACCGGGCAACTCCAAGCTCGGCCACCAGCCGCAGCCCAGAGGAGCTCCTTATGGGCCAGCGCCTCACAACCCAGTTACAGCAGCTGCACCCGGATCGAGCACCAGAGAGTCGCCCATCTTCTGAGGTCCAACAAGCGCCCAGAGGGTTCTTCCCAGGCAACCCCATCTACGCCTGGAACTACTCCAGTGGTTGTGTGTGGGTTCCCGCGAGGGTCATCAGGGTCACCGGTCCAGTGTCATATGAAGTCTCCTCGGATGGTGGACAGGTCCTGCGCAGGCACATTGACCAGCTTCGCCACCATCTCCTGCCGGAGGTAACCAAGCCAGCACCAGCAGCCACGGAAACCAGCTGCCTGGAACTACTACCACTGCTGCCAGAGCACAGTTTGGAGTGTGATGCACCATGCGCCAAGGACTATCCTGACCGCGTGGAGTCACCCATACCCATACAGACTGTTCCTGAGCCCCCGAACTCTTTTCCCGCTTCGCCACCTTTCCCCAGCACCACTGCAGCGACCCCAGACAAGGCTCCTGTGTCTTCGCCACCCCCGGCAAAGCCTAGACGCTCTCACTGGGAAAGGCGCAAGCCAGCATACCCTGAAGCTAGCTCAGGGCCTCATCGCGCCAAACACGTTGCAGCTCGCCACTTTTGATGGTCTCATCACGGTGCTCACCAACCACTTCGTACCACAGTCCACCCAACTGGATCGCTGCCTCGTTTTCTTCAAGCAGAACCAGAGGCCCAATGAATCAGCTGCTGACTATGTCGCTGCCCTGCGCCGACTGGCTCTGCGATGGGAGTTCCAGAACTTTGAGGAAGCCCTCGGGACAAGAAACTCCATTGCAAGCTCATCAGCCAGGAGTACACAAACCTCCAAAAGGTGATCCGGGAGGCCATGGCGTCCGAAAAGTCCTGGGAGGTTGGCAACCAGAAGACCGGCCACCATGCTGCCACAGTGCACCAGGCCGCCATTTCCTCACCCTCCAAAGTGTCCGGCAGCGAGGAGGTCCTGCGGAGGCACAGTCCAGCTGGCCACGCAGGCTGGTGCGAAAATCTTTGGGAAATTGGATTTAGCGCAGGCCTACCAGCAGTTCTCTAGTTCCAGCTCCTGCCAACCTAGCAGTTCAAAAGCAAGAGACTGCAAGTAGATAAATAGGTACCACTTCGGTGGGAAGGTAACAGCGTTCCGTGCGCCTTGGTGTTTAAGTCATGCTGGCCACATGACCACAGAAACATCTTCGGACAGCGCTGGCTCTTCGGCTTGGAAACGGAGATGAGCACCGCAACCCTAGAGTCGGACTCGACTGGCTTTCGAGCAAGGGAACCTTTACCTTTTACCAGCAGTTACCGGTAGATGATGCCACTGCCAAGGCCCAAACCATAGTTACACACCGGGGCGCTTTCTGGGTTTGATGGCTCCAGTTTGGGGGTCAGCGTGGCTCCCAGGATCTTCCAGAACCTAATGGACTCTATTCTTAAAGGGTTCCCCGGAGTCACACAATTTTTCGATGATGTTCTGATTGCTGCCCCCACGGAAGACGACTTCGTTGACCATCTGCGTACCATCCTTCAGTGTTTCCAGTCTGCCGGGTTGAAGGTAAAGTGGGGAAAGTGTCTCCTGGGTGTCCGCCGCCTCGACTTCCTCGGATCCTCGGTGGACACAGAGGGCATTCAGCCAGCGCAAGACAACGTCAAGGCCATCTGCGACACCCCCGTGTCCAAATCCAAGGCCGACCTCCAGGCATTCCTCAGCCTGTTGAATTTTTATCACGCCTTCCTGCCACACAAGGCAGCCGTCGCAGAGCCCCTCCACCGGCTCCTAGATAAAAAAGCTCCCTGGGTCTGGGGCCGAAGGCAAGCCGACGCTTTCCGCGTGGTCAAATATCTCCTGCTGTCCAATTCGGTCCTGGCCCACTTTGATGAATAGTTGCCGGTCATCCTCGCCTGCGACACCTCCCCTTACGGAGTTGGCGTCGTCTTCCAGGGCCAGATATTCTTTGTATTGGTGGACGTCGCCTCCACCTCTTCCCGGGCTGCCATCCGAGCCCACCCAGATCTTCTGCACGCACAGCCTGCCCAACATGGTCGTGACGGACAGTGGGGCTGCTTTTATGTCGGGAGAGTTTCAGGACTTCTTGGGCTGCTACCTGGTCCGCACCGTCCCACCCAGCTAGCAACGGACGAGCGGAAAAGATAGTGCGGACCACCAAGGAACTCCCTCAGGCAGCTCATCCAGGGTGACTGGGAGCACCGGTTGGCAGCTTTCCTCTTGGGTCACCGGGCAACTCCAAGCTCGGCCACCAGCCGCAGCCCAGAGGAGCTCCTTATGGGCCAGTGCCTCACAACCCAGTTACAGCAGCTGTACCCGGATCGAGCACCAGAGAGTCGCCCATCTTCTGAGGTCCAACAAGCGCCCAGAGGGTTCTTCCCAGGCAATCCCATCTACGCTTGGAACTACTCCAGTGGTCCTGTGTGGATTCCCGCGAGGGTCATCAGGGTCCTCTTGTATAGTACAGGGTCCAGTGTCATACGAGGTCTCCTCAGACGATGGACAGGCCCTGCGCAGGCACATCGACCAGCTTCGCCACTATCTCCTGCCGGAGGTAGCCAAGCCAGCACCAGCGGCCACGGAAACCAGCTGCCTGGAACTGCTACCACTGCTGCCAGAGGACAGCTTGGAGTGTGATGCACCATGCGCCAAGGACCATCCTGACCGCGCGGAGTCACCCATACCCATACAGACTGTTCCTGAGCCCCCAAATTCTTTTCCCGCTTCGTCACCTTTCCCCAGCACCACTTCCTCGACCCCCGACAAGGCTCCTGTGTCTTCGCCACCACCGGCAAAGCCTAGACGCTCTCACCGGGAAAGGCGTAAGCCAGCATACCTTGAGGACTATGTGTGTTAAGATGCTTTGGAACTTAGGGGGGAGGGGTGTTATGTATTGGGACTGGAACATTCCATGACTGTTTCTACCAGAGACTGGCTGAGTTTGAAGCTCTAGAACAATGGCCCACCAGGACTCTGGAGGTGGCCAATAGGGAAGTAATGGTTCTGACAATGGCCTATCATTGGTAGTTGTTTGGGAAGTGGGTGGGGCAGCATGCGATTTAAACAGGGCCATTGCCCTGGCAGTTGTCTTTGTTCTTGCTGAATCACTAATAAAGCAGAGCTGATCACTAGGCTTGGGGTCTGACCATCCATGGAACCCAGCATTTAACAGTTTCCATCCCCCTCCTTGCGCTTGCCTCTGTTGTTGCCCCACAAGACACTTACCTGTCAAGTCCCTCCTTGTGCAGTCTTTGGGGAAAGGCATTTATGAGTACCCAAACAATGAGCAGTGCAAGGCTAGACAAGCCTGCGCATTCGAAATTGTAATTGGTTGCTCTCTTTCACAGGCGCTCACTCTCACATTCGAGGGCTTGGCTTGGATGATACCTTGGAACCCAGACAGGTACCTGGAGAAGGAGCTTCCGGGGATGGGGGAATCTGACCAAATGGGGCAGGCATGGGGTAACTGGGGCTTGCAGTATGTATGCAGACAGAGAGGGGTGTCTGGAAGGGTCCAGTGATGCTCTGTCTTCTTGGTGCTTGGGGGGGGTCAACAGTGGGAGGGCTTCTAATGTCCTGGCCCCACTGCTGGACCTCCTGATGGCACTGGTATTTCTGGCCACTGTGTGACACAGAGTGTTGGACTGGATGGGCCTTTGGCCTGATCCAACATTGGCGTCTCTTATGTTCTTATGTTCTAAGCCGTCCATGCTTGTAGCCGCCACCAATTCAGTATCACACCACTGACACTCTTCTCCACACATGCAAATTCTGTTGTTATGGTCACTGCTTTTTGTCACCTTAGGTTCCATAGATAAAGTATGAGATAAAGGGGAGGTCAGGTAGGAAATAGGCAAGCCAGTTCACTTCCTGGGTCCCAACTTCTCCCTCTGTACCACCTCTGGCTATCTTTGGCTGGTTGCAAGTCAATGGAGGAGGTTTGCCAACATCAGAAAATGCACAAGTTTGCCACATTTCCCTCCTTATGCACCTGGGCGGCGGGTGTGTGTGTGTGTTTACAAATGAGAACACAAAACTGCAGCCACATCTGGCAGTCAGGAAGATGTTAATGGATTGTGACCCTTTACACCCAGACAAGCTCAAAGGGCTGTAGTCTTCCCTTCAAAGGGGAAACGGGTGATGTCAGGAAGTGTAGATGTAGATTACAAGGGGGCAGGAGGTGAAGCGTGAGAAGACGTGCTAGAGCATAAGGATGAGAGGGCAGGAGGCAGGGGCAGCATCTTACTATACAAGAGGAAAATGCATCGGGGGAGGGGGGTGGAAGTGAGAGAGATGATTTGGCATTCAAGGATAGAAGGCACGGCTCAGAGACCGAGCCCCTACTCTGCTGGCTGAAGGTCCCAGGCTTCGTTTCTGGCACCTCAAGGCACTCAGCAGGTGCCAGGAAAGGCACATCTCTGCTCAGTCCCCTGGAGAGCCATTGCCAACCGGCAGAGAACATACATAGCTAGATGGATGGACCCGTCGTTGGGCTCTGCCTCAGCCTACTTCCTGTGTACTCACCTACTTTCTCCCCTGGATAGGTGTCCCAGGGGATGGTAGGCCAGCTGGCTGCCCGACGTGCTGCTGGTGTGATCCTGGAGATGATCAAGGAGGGGAAAATTGCTGGCCGGGCTGTCCTGATTGCAGGCCAGCCGGGCACAGGGAAAACAGCCATCGCCATGGGTAAGGAACAGCAACAAGAACAGAAAACAACAGCAGCAGTCTGCAAACAGTTCAAATTGGGATATGTCTGGTGGGGGTACTTGCGGGGTGGGGTCATCCCCTTCAAGTGCCCTCCTCTTGGACTGCTATATCATTGGACTAAGCGGTGACGGGAGCTCTTGTCTCATTCTCACCAGCACCATAACTGTGCTCTTGTCTCTCCTCCCAGGGATGGCGCAAGCGCTGGGTCTCGACACCCCCTTCACAGCTATTGCCGGCAGTGAGATTTTCTCCTTGGAGATGAGCAAGACCGAGGCGCTGACTCAGGCCTTCCGACGCTCCATCGGTGTCCGCATCAAGTGAGGCTTCTGGCTCGCAGATTCAGCCGTACACGGCCCTTCTCCGGAAGTGAAGGACTTGAGACTTAATGGGTTTTAATTGGGCAGGAGAGCTGGTAGCCTAGGTTCTAGGCTTTTCCTTTGGGAGATTAGTGTGGGAGTTGGGTGCTAATCATGGGGGGGGGTATTTTGTGATTTGATGGCTTAGCTTTTGTAATGCTTTTTGTACATTACCTTTTCATGCTATTTTAGTAACCAGCGTGATTTTTAAGATTTAAAAATTAAAAAGAAAATGGGAGCTGGCCTCTTTAGGCTTTCTGGGAATTGGAACGAATGAGAGAAAGCCATTCCTGCCATTTGCTTTCTCAACTATATTTTCAGTTTTTGTGGGATGGAGGAGAATTAACCAAGGTGGGGGATTCTGCAGTGCCTGTCTGTCCCTCCCTCCTTCCCTGGTGATCCGTTTGTCCCCTTTTATCCGCAGGGAGGAAACGGAAATAATCGAAGGAGAAGTGGTGGAGATCCAGATAGACCGCCCAGCCACTGGCACGGTGAGTCAGAACTGACACGGGAAAGGCTCTGTCTCCTTGGCCGCCCAGTGTTGCTCCTGCATATCAAAACGTCTTTCTCATAGCAGCATTCGCTAGAAGATGCCCATTGTTCCCTTCTCACCGCAGGGCGTCAAGGTGGGGAAGCTGACCTTGAAAACGACTGAAATGGAGACCATCTACGACTTAGGCACAAAGATGATCGAGTCACTGACCAAGGAGAAAGTGCAGGCTGGGTGAGCCTTCTGGTGCAACCGTGAGGGTGGCCCTTTACAGGCACCTCACCCCCAATGCCACGAAGGAGGCACCAGTACTAAAATTTGCTCCTCCTGTTTCTGCAGAGACGTTATCACTATCGACAAAGCCACAGGGAAGATCACCAAACTGGGGCGCTCCTTCACCCGGGCCCGGGATTACGACGCCATGGGCTCACAGGTATGAGGGGAGACCGCTCCCTTTCAGACTTGGGGCAGAGGGAAAAGGGGTCGCAGCCAGTGAGAGGCATCCCTCGTAACCCTTCCAGCCCATAGCGCCCCATCGCAGATCGCATGCTTTGCCAGCTGGAGCTCACAGGTTTCCACCTGAGCATCTCTAGTTAAAAAGAAAGCGCTTCCAGTCCGGGTGGGCATTATTCAGCTTGACGGAACACTGTCCTTGACTTGGTAGGAAAGCAGACTTGTATGTACATGATTTGACTTCCACCACTGGGGTGAGAAATGCAGAGGGTTGGGCTTGGGATGAATGCACCAGGAGGGCCCTTCAGGACTTTTTCTGCCTCTGTTCCCCCCACCTAGACCAAGTTTGTGCAGTGCCCCGACGGAGAGCTGCAGAAGCGCAAGGAGGTGGTGCACACGGTCTCACTGCACGAAATTGACGTCATCAACAGCCGCACGCAGGGCTTCCTGGCGCTCTTCTCTGGTAGGAGGCTGGGAAGGGACTTGGGAGGGAAGAAGTAAAGGTCGAGTGCTGGAAGGAAGGAGTCCAAATTGCTGGGTTATTATATTAGGGCAGGGGTGCTTAGTCTGCGTATGGCAGAGAGCCATGCTCGCAATTCCCAACAACCGGAAGAGTCACATGTCTACTGTATGCCCTGGAGACTACCCCAAACGTGAATCTATCACTGTAATGACCAGAGTAGCTCTGAACGTGTAGAGCTGTCCCTCCTCACTGATGTTTGAATCTTAGCCAGCCCTTGTGGTTCCGGAGTGAGAGGAAGAACTTGCACAAGAATTATGACACAGAACAGTGCTCAGACTTTCATGTTCTCCAGTACTGTTTATGAGGCTGGATGTTAAAAAACAAATGCTTCTCTATGTCAAACATTCCCTTCAAGTTGTACTCTAGTCTTGCGGGAGAAGGGGTGGTCAGAAGCCCTCTCTGTGCTAACAAGGAGTTTTGCTTTGTGGGCTAGCACCGTGCCCCATTCAGTCACCTCATTCAGATGCAATTGTTGACTAACCTCAACCTCTGCATCTCCATAACTTAGATAAAATCCTCACAGATAAGTCGTATTTTAAACATAAAGCTATTGATTTCATCAATACTACAGGCCTAAGATAAAACTATCCAGGGGTCATTTCGTAAAAAAAGAGGTGCAGGAGCTCATTAGCATAATATATTTGCATATGCCACACCCCCTGACATCAAGTGGAAGTGTCAGAAGGCAACACCCACTGCTCAGGCTCCACTGGATTGTTTTGGATTGCTATGGGGGGGGGCTCTGCAACTTACCTGGCTGCTTATTGCTCCTCGTGGCCCAGGGCTGCTGGGAGCAGGGGGCGGGGCTTGTTGCATGTGCCCGCCCCCTGGGCTCTTTACTGCCGGAGCTTCAATCCTGTGTGCTCCTGCAGGAAATGACCCCTGAAACTATCACATTTCTAAAGCAATTGTCCACTTTCCTGGACCATGATGTGGGCACGAAACGGTGCTCAGAAGCACTGTAAGTTGCATGTCAAAAAGCCATGCGGGGCTATGAGTATCACTGTATTAGGCCACTGTGTTAGGGCTTTAAGTGCTGTGACAGTTGAAACCAAAAAGCTTTATCTAGGGCTGGATTCTGTAGGCATCTCGTGGTGAACCCTTGCAAGTTTTGGTTACACCATCTGGTATGAACCACCACCCTGGAAGATAGGTTAGGCTGAGAGAGAACACCGAGGCCAGTATCCCTGAGCACATTTCATGATGAGCAGGGATTTGAACACTGTCTCCTCAGGCCTAATCCCCTGGCCTGCAATCCACTACAATAAACAAAAGCACAAGACGGAATTGTGTTGGGCACTGTTCAAAGCTCATTTGCATGAACATAAGCGAAGCCATGTGGGATCAGGCCAGTGGCCCATCCAGTCCAGTGCTCTGTGTCACACAGTAGCCAAAACTCAGGTGCCATCAAGAGGTCCACCAGTAGGAGCCAGAACTCCAGAAGCCCTCCCACTGTTGCCACCCCCCCAGCAACAAGAATATGGAGCATCACTGCCCCAGACATGAACATCTGCTCCAATCTGTTTATCCAATCCCCTCTTGAAGCTGTCTATGAATGTAGCCGCCACCACTTCCTGCAGCAGTGAATTCAACACGTTCATTACTCTGAGAATAAGGAGAGTCAGTTCAGGGACCTGCTAAGGGGCAGGGGACGGTGCACAATCAAAGAGCCAGAGTTGGGGAGCAGACAGGGCATTATTTGACATTAGGTGGAGCTGGAGCTCACTAATTCTGGTCCCCTCCACCCCATCTTCTTCCCTTACAGCAGTGCAGGAGAACTGCACATAGATGACATTCTAGAAATCCTCCTTCCATTGTACAAAAGGAGAGCGCCACTACCTCTGCAGGTGCCAACCTAATGCAACTTCTCCTTTCCAACTTGAATAGGTGTATCCTATGCAGGAGAGAAATCCTGTCACAAGCCCCCCTCTCCTAAAACTCACTAGTCAATACCCTAATCAAGACAGAGACAAACCCCTAGTTCAAGGACTTATCTTCCACGTAAAGCAATACACAGCAAGGAGCCCTTTGGCCACATATAGACGTTGAAGGCAGTGCCTCCCCACCGGCTAACTAATTACATACAGCTGGTCCAAACCAGATTAAGGACTCCTGGTTTGTTTGTTTTGCTCCACCACTCCTTTCCTTTCAGCAAGCAGTGCTTTTCAGGAGCTCTGGTAACAAAGTTCTTGATCAAACACGCAGACTGTCTTTAATTTACTACTATTGGTGTAATCCTGCCCGTGCTTAACCAGAAGCAAGTCCTTCCATAGTCACTAAATGTGTCCAGGATTGCCGCCTGACTTTTCCTTTTCTTTAAGCAAGGAAGTTTATATTGGGGGGAGCTCTAGCCCTTTTCTTTAAGGTCATAGCATGTTCAACAACTGAGTTACTTAAGGGCTTTCCTTTCTTTAGCTTCTGAGAGCCAGGAAAAAGCCTGAAGGTCAGTATCTCCACACACCCCACTAAGGGAGAAGCTTCTGTTTTCAGCGTCCAGGTTTCACTGTGAGCCACTTACCCGTGTGAATCCTTCTCTTGAGGCTTCCCCCTCTTTTACTAACAGAAAATGACTGCTTTCTTCTGAGTTTGAAGCAGGAAACTGAAATGGGCTTGTGCAAAAAGAATACCCAGGATTCTCATTCTGTTATATAGGCCGGATTCTGAATGGTGGGGAAACAAACTGAGGCTTTAAAGAGACAGTACACTAGTTCACTTGGGCTTTGGTAGCCTTAAAATGTCTCTGCCTGAAACTGTCCCTGATTGATTGTTGTTTTTTCATCCCCTCCCTCCTCCCAGGAAGGAAGAAGGGTTGACATGCCTGGTCAGTGGAGTCCTGTG